>NC_033643.1:56078-255175 GCF_001540865.1 Ananas comosus | reverse complement strand
TTAAAAAAAATCAAACATCACAAAATTGTATCACTCGAAAAAAATAGTTTTTTAAACGAAACTACATAGGATATTTTATATAAGCGGTGGATTCTTTATAAGAACCAACCATGAAAATGATTTTGTTCTATAGAATCGTAGAAAAAATAAATCATAAAAAGATTTTTAGCATCTAACGGGAATTCAAAAACAGATTATATACTTCGATCAGTATGTGAATCACAAATCAAGATATATTCGAGATAATACAGTTAGATGATTAAATGTTCATCATAATCTGACGACTTATTATCAAAATTTTAAAAATCCTTATGTTAGTAAGGATTAGTTGTGATAATCGTAACAATAACCGAGTTGTTCGAGTAACCATTATCAATCAGTTTCACTTTAAAAACCTATTCTTCGAACTCATAAGATATCACAGTGGATTTATCGAACCAGATCTTTTTTCTCATGTGCATATAGAGTATAAGCTCTCAATTACTAATGCAATTTTACATAAAGCTGCAGTTATACAAGTCTACACAATGGAAATGTTTAAAACCTTCCAATCACTAGTCATCCAATTTAATATTATGCAGAGCAAGAGCCTCACTTGTTACTAATTAATTAATACGATACAATAGGTAGAAGTAATCTTTGGTGAATGAAAGACTAATTATGCAGAGGAGTAGAGTCTAAGTTATTGCAAACCCTATGCAAAATGGAATAAAAACAAAAAACAGGGAGAGCGACAGGGAAAGTAAAATATGTACTCAACTGCTTGTGTCTCCGCCTTTGGATCCGGATAGCCTCTGCGGCCTCGGGGTATCCCTTGTGCTCGTAGCACTTGCCGAGGAGGGCGAAGGGCTTGGCGTTGTCGAGGTTGCAGTGCACGGCGTCGATGAGGTTGGTGAGGTTGGCGTGGAGGCGATTCCGGCAGTTGAGGGCGAGATGGATCCCGACACACCTGAAGAGGGCGTCGCCGTGCTTGCACGGGGTAGAAGGCGGCGTCACGGGATCGGAGAGTAGGAAGGTGGTGGTCGAGGAGGTCGAGGGCGAGGGCCTTCAAGATGTTGGCAGCAACGTCGCGGGCGTCGAGGGCAACGGCGCCGTTGTCCTCATCGATGGCAGAGGCGGAGGTGAAGGAAGGGTTGGAGTGGACGCGGGCGAGAAGTTGGGTCCCTGGAGGAAGCGGCGGCAGGGGTAGGCGGAGGAGTGGGAGCAGCGGCAGAGTTGGGAGAGATCGTAGCTGAGGTGGGAGAGGCTGCGGCGAAGCGGAGGCGGGAAAGCATGTGCCTTCTTCTTCGCCTGTGAAGGAAGTGAATGGGAAAAGGGCTCAGAGGAAAAGGGAAAAGGGAGAAAGAGGTTTAATTAGGGCATTTTTCTATTCCTCTTTTGGCGCCGTGTGAAAAATGTTTCGCGCGAAATTATTTCAGCGCCCTTATCGACGCTTTAATTAAGCGTCGTTAATTTATGAATTAAATTTGGACTTTCCGACGCATTGACAAAGCGTTTCCAAAAAAGCGTCGGCACAGCTCTGATTTGTTGTAGTGGTTTTTGGTGCAGTCAATGTGGAAAAAATGATCAGGCTCCTATCCCGTGGTGTACATTTACCAAATATATATATTTTTAGTTAATAAATAAATACGTAATATGAAACTAATATCTGAAAAATTTTGCAATCAGGTACAAACTAAATGCTATTGTCGAGGATGAGACAGGATCGGCAAACTTCACAATTTTTGGCAAATTAGCACAAGATCTAATACGTGCGCCTGCTCATCAGCTTGCAACTGCAATCAATTCAGATCGAAATGTTCTGCCTACTGCTATCAAGAATATTCTCAGTCAAACTTATATTTTTCAAGTCTTAGCCGATTCTCGAAAACATAATATTGGTGTGCCATCATTTAGAGTTGCAAAAATTTTTGCACCTGATTTGGATACAAAAGGAAAGGTAAACAAGTCAACACAAATACTGAAATAATTGAAGAAGTGACTGATACAACTGCAATTGTTACTGAATCTCATTATGGATTAGATGAAATATCACCTAATGTAACTGTGGAATCATCGCAAATGTAACTTATTAAATTGTATCCCAAACTATTTATTTATATTAATATTATTAATTTTTTTTCCAGGATTACACAACCAACTTCAGAAATACTTCTACTGAACAAAAGAAAAAAGGTCTTTTAGGTAAAACAAAAACAATAATGATTTTTTTCTCCTATTTTCTTTATACTGTTAACTTTTTGTGTGACAGCATCGCTAAACTTTTTACTATTATTTTCAGGTACATTGAAGATTCTGCATCTGACAAAGAATGAAGCCTATTACTAAGTAGTAGAAATATTATATATCTTTTTAAGGAATATGTTTTGATAAATAGCACGTACTTATATTTCTGTTTAAGAAGTATGTTTTGATGAATAGTATACACTGTGTTTATAAAAGTTATCTAAGTATTAACAGCAGCTACTACTTTATTAAGTATTTGCTTAAATACCAGACACTTTTATTAGTATATCAATACTTAAGTTGGGTTCATCCTGTAGATTCTCTCTTTCCACTCAAACTATCCTCTGTGGAATTTTATTGGAATGACGTCTGTTCAACCATAAATGCAAACTCACCATCTCTTTGTGGTTTTACCTTTGTAATATGGCTGCTGATTAACTTTCTGATCCAAATCCCAGCAATAATCACCCGTATGATACCATGAGTTATGTTAAAATCTTAACCTTCAAGATTAATAGCAAAACAACATCCAATACAAACCTAAATCCGGCACAAGTTACACAACAGTCCTTATTGTTGTCACTTGATTCTAATGTTGTGACATATCCGACATAAACATACTCAAATAAGAATAAATTATATACGAATCTATCCCTAACATTCTTTAACAAAGTTAAGAATGCTGACACTATTAGTAAATACAACGTTGCATGGAAGGTCACTAAGAAGAGTATATAAATTATATATATATATAAAACAATCGGGTTTAAAATCGAACAATAGATCTCATTTATTTTGACGTAATTAGAAGATCAACGTATGAATTAGGAACATTAGGACACTATCCGCATTCCAAACTACCGTTACATCCACTTACATCTTCTCCTAAACACTTTTTTTGGAGAATTCTTTTGCGTACCACCTTTTAAACCATAAATGCAAACCCGCCGTTTGTATACGCTTTTACTATTTCAGCTTGATTTATTAACATCATTTTTTCCCCATACCTAATTAGTGCCCTAATATGTAAGTACATATTTAGTATTAATTTGTTATAAAATAATTAATATAGTTATATTTGTTGTGTTATTTTTCTAATACCTTAATGATCTTTTTTCCTGAGAATATCGGCCAAATTTGGCTGCTATGGTAGCATACATGATATCGTTTATACTAGGAATGTGCTTCCTCCTTTCCTTAATGGACTGCCTCTGTCGCAAGTACCATTACTACTCTAGCTACGGCGAAAAAGTTTTATCTTTCTGTTCTACCTTCTTTTTCTAAATATACTCATTACGGAAATAAATATTATTCAAAAATATTAATGGATAATATTACAATTAATATTAATAGTTCTAATAATTGACTATTATATTGACTTCCTGTTGCAACACGCGAGATTTCGTTTACCTTTGTTTCTAAATATACTCACTACGAAAATAAATATTATTCAAAAATATTAATGAATAATATTAAAAATAATTTTAATAATTTTAATAATTGACTATTATATCGACTTCCAGTCGCAACGCGCGGGGTTCCGTAACTAGTATGTTTATAAACTTATGAATTGGAACCGAGGCGTTCCTGGCGCGCGACACGTGTCGGCGGGCAATAGGCGGGGGCCGCGGGCATCGGCGCAGGCGGACGAGGGGCGTGGGCGTGGGCGTGGGCGTGGGCGCGGGTGGGCGAGCTGCGCGGGCGCCGGGGTCAGGGCGCGAGAGCGCGGGCGGGCGAGCGGCGCGGGTTTCGTCAAATTTTTGGGGATTTATTTATTTTTTATCAATTACTTTACTTGAGTTATACTTTTTGCTTTTGTTAACTTTACTATCGTTATACTTTACTTGAGTTATACTTTTTTAGAAATAACTGTACTTAAGAATTACTTTGACACGTGATTGAGAGCCTACATACGAAATTACGGAAACATATATCTGAGGCAGTGTATTGTTTTTTATTTTTTTATTTTTTTATTTTTTATTATACTTTGTGCGCTTTTTGTATAAAAATTAGATTCAAACTATGTATCATTTAAGTATTTGTAGAAATAATAAATAAAATATTTTAAAAAAATTAAAAAATATTTTAGTTAATTTTGAGACAAAATATTCTTAAGTACGCTGTCAGATATATGTAGAGATGATAATTTTTTTTTCCCTGACTCAATTTCTTGCAGGGATCCGTCTCGAATGAGTCGGGGATGTGAACAATTTTGTCTTCGTATGGATGAATTTTTTGTTTCCGCTCGCTAAAAATATATCAGTTCGAATCCATTTTTTGGGGTGGGCTGGCGGGGGTTAGGGTTTTGTTGGGTTTTTATTTTTTTCCCTTTTTTTTTCCCCCTATTTTTTTCCTCATTTTTAGTTGGGGGCTCCAGTCGATTAAACACAAATAAAAATAAACAATAAATAATAAATTTTTTAAAAACTTAATAATAAATAAAAAAAACACAAATAAAAATAAACAATAAAAAATAAATTTTTTTAAATAAATAAAAAAACACAAATAAAAATAAACAATAGATAATAATTTTTTTAAAAAATAGATATGGTAAAATTTAAACAATACATAATAATAAAAAGAAATAAATAAAAATATAGTATATAGATAATAATATTTTAATTTTTTTTTGTTGTTTTTTTCCCCAATTTAAAATAATAGCAGTTAAAATTTTTTTGTTGGATTTTTTAGTGATTTTGAAAACTTTTTTCTTTGATTTCGAAAACATATATAAATTGGTATTTCTAAAAAGGGATCTCCTTATTTTTAGGGTTTGAGCTCACACTTTTTTTTTCTCAATGTAGTTTTTAAACTTTTAAATTTTATTGCGATAAAATAATATCACTTAAATTTTTTTTATTAATTACCGAAATTGATATGTCGTTGAATATTTAAACTTTTTTTTCCAGCGATTTTGAAAGCCTTTTGTTTTGATTTCGAAAACATATATAAATTGGTACTTCTACATAAGGGATCTCCTTATTTTGAGGATTTGGGCTCACACTATTTTTTTCCCCAATTTAGTTTTCAGCATTTAAAATTTTTTTAATAATTTTCGAAATTGGTATGTCGTCGGTTTTTTAAATATATTTTTTTTTAAGCGACATTGAAAACTTTTCGCTTTTGTTTCGAAAATATATTTGAGGGTTATGGGCTCACACTAATTTTTAATTGATTTTTATATCAAAGTTGATACAAATATTCTGAATATTCAAATAGAGGACTTAATACATGTGCAGCTTAACTATATATATTATTAGTATATTACTGGCAACTTACATATATGCATTTATTTTTTGCTAAAAAGAAAATTATTTAAAATTCTAAGTTGATAATTTCTTATCCTTCAAAATATATGAATAAATAAATAATATATTATTTATAGGAAATTGCTACAGTGGAAAAATGTGGGGCACGAGGTGGGCTATATATTGTGGACCATCTGAGAGGGAGAGCAGTGAACCAAGTGAACCATATGATTTATTTATAAATAGAAAATGTTACAGTAAAATAGGGTGGGGCTTACGTGCCCTTTGTGCAAGCGGTCCAACGAGGTGGACAGCTTCTCTTCGGACATTAATGCGGGCCATCAATGCGAAACTTACTCCGTTAGAGTTTTTGCCGTTTTGATTTTTCATGCTGTTTTAGTTCGCCCTCTCTTTCTCCGTCGTCGACACGGCCAGCCGTCGTTACTCCTGTGTTTGCCAGGACGATTGCGTCGGGAGGCTATCGCCGTCTCCGTCGCGGATAGTTACATGAGGTGGCGGGCCTAGGCGACGACGTGGCCTCCAGCAACTCGCAGGTCGGGCGTAAGATGCGCGTGATGGTGTAGATAGCTGTGAGGATTTGGGTAGATTTGATAGAGAAATTTTTTTCTGCTTTTAAACTGATGATGATCTCCTCCATACTTATGCTTATATATTGAAATGAATGAAATGATTTGTCCTCCAGCAACTCACCACCGGGGTGGTGTGGAATACGCCCGCTGGTGAAGATGGCTGTGGATATTTGGCCGGATTTGACAGGGTGTATGTTCTCGATTTGACCCTGAGATTTATCCTGTTTTTGACCTCTTTTTCCCCCCTTAAACTGATCTCCTCCCTCTTATTGCAATTCATGATTTTTGCTATAAATAGCACCTCTGCTCTTGCTCTCCTTCTAACTTTTTTGCTTCTTTGCTCTTCTGTTTGGTTCCGTGTTGCCTCCGCTGCCTCGCCGCCGCCGACTCTGTCTGTGAGCATCTCTTCTTCTTCTTTTTTTTTACTATTTTGTTAATTTTTGTTGGAAATAATAATCCAAACTTAATTAAAATATAGTTATAGATAAGTTTAAATCTTTTATTTGATTATAGTTAGGATATGTACTTATCCAAAGTAAAATTGACTCATATAATTCATTGTGTTCTTTTTATTAGGATTTATTTTTTTTTCCTATGATTCAGATGATTTCCCAAATTTGTTCTCAAGGTAATGATTTCTTTGTTAAAAAAAATTTTGTTTCCGTCGGGGTTAATTACCATGTACGCCAACTATTCGATTTATTGTCACTAACGATTTTAGTGGCGTTTATGGGTTCCTAATTATTGTTAACAATTTTTTTATTTGTTAATTCTAATAAAAGTATGGTCGTGTAAATTTAACTCATAAACAATTATGAAGTTGTGGCAGCGATGACGCATCACCACCACCAGATAGCGGAGCCGCCACAGCCCACGAAGAAGAGTTGGCGGGGACCCCAGCCGCGGAGCTCCAAATACCGCGGCCTTTTATCACAGAACTGGCCGGTAGGAATCACATGTATGGTAATTTCACATCATATATACCAAACATACACACTTTTCTCTCATAGCTCGGTTGGTTAGAGCATCGTGCTAATGATTCTCATTCTTCTATTCAATGCAAGGATTGTGGAAAGCAAGTCCATTTGGGTCTGTTGTAAATATCACACTTTGTTGTATTTAATGAGTTACATTACATTACTTAAATTTACAAATGTTTTGTGTGATGATGTTTGTGATCATTGGATTTTTGGGTTTCTCCTAGGTGGATTTGACACTGCATATGCTGCAGCAAGGTACTAAACAAACTTCACTACTCTTCTCACACACTGTTATGGATATGGATCATAAATACTTTTATACTTTTATTCATTGATTGAGTAATTACATTTCTTTTTTTTGAATTTTAGGGCATATGATTGCGCAGCAATCACGTTTCGTGGGGTCGACGCAGACATAAATTTCAATGCAAAAGATTATGAGGAGGATCTTAAAAAGGTGAACTAAAGAAGCTCTTACTAAATGAAGTAGTGCATTTGCTATACTGGGCAAAAGTAGGATTTAACAAGAGTAAGTAATTGGTGGTAGATGAGCAATCTCACAACGGAGAAGTTTGTTCAGCCACTTCGACGACAGAGCACTGGATCGTCGAGAGGAAGCTGGAAGTTTCGCGGGGTTACCTTGCACAAATGTGGGAAATGAGAGGCTATAATTGGCCAACTATTTGAGAAAAAGTAAAATATTCCAACCAATTTTTTTTTTCTTTTTTTCTTTGGTTTTTAATCAATTTCTTTCAATGTATGTGAATGTTTTCTTATAGGCTACATGCTGGTTTTGAGCAGATACATGTATCTTGGCCTCTATGGCACTGAAGTAGAAGCTACTAAGTACCTTCATTTCTTCATCAATCACTTTCAATTTTGCTCTAAATTTTATAGATTTGGCCATTTCATTTTCGGGGCATATGATATAGCTGCAATTAATTGCAACGGGCGCGATGCGATCACCAACTTCAATCGTTCCATCTACGCAAGCGATCTCCACCTTTCCTGTGAGTTTCTAATGCCTACTCATTTCCTTAGATGTTTTAACTTATTTTTCTTCTCTTACAAAGTTTGTTGTAGTACAATTTGTTCGCATTAAACATTTGCGGCAGTTGATCACTTTGAGCATAATCTTGATCCAAGTCTGAGTTGCTCAAGCTCTAAGCGGAGCGAGCATGAATGGGTGAACGAAGCGAGCTCAAATGAAACGGATCAACGAGTCCCGACGACATTCAAACTAGAGTTGAATCGAAGAATCAGAGCAAAGGTATTAAAATTACTTCCATTATATCTATGGCTCCGTCGATCTAATCCCTTTTTTGCTCAATTTCTAGATCGATAACAAGTTCAATTTGCCCGGAGAAAACGAACTGCGAAGTAATTGTTATCCAATCCATTTGCACTCCAGTGGCACTTTCAACTACCCGCAGCTTCAAATCATCGACAAAGTTCAGTCCCTCCAGTTTTCGCCAAGTGGATAGCCTTTGAATTTGAATTAAATTTAAAGTAGAATCTATATTTGGGTTTAATTTCAACATTGTTGCCTAATTCTTTGTGGTTTTAATTTGAAAAGCTGCTATATGAGTTTTTACGTGTCATATGTATTTTGGCTTCCTTTTTTTTTGGTTTTTAACAGGTTCTTCTAGAGGAGGAAGTTGAAGAAGCACACAAGCTCTCTACTATAATAAAGGATCTTGAGTTGCAACTGAGTAAAGAGCAAGAAGGATATAAAAAAGTCTGATTTTTATCATTAGTATTCAATTTAGAACCCTGAGCAAATCATTTTCTGCTTGAGTGGCATTAAAAATATGACAAAACATGTAGAGTGCTTCAAGTCAAAAAGATAATTGTAGTAACTTTGCAATTCATTTATTAATTATTTACTTTGTATTCTTGGTTGATCTATTTATCTTACACATTAGGACTATAACTTTTCGTGTGAGATTGGGGCTTCTGGACTGTAAATATATGCTTTTATATTTCAAAAATAAATTTATGTCTCGATTGATTGCTAAATATAGGAACCTTTTAAAAAATGTATATTTACATATGCTTTCTTTTTATTATGAGAATTATTTTTTTAAGAGGGACAGATATCAGAATATATAGTAAACACGCATTATTTTATGAAGAAAAATTGCTTTATAATTTTCTTATTTAATAGTGCGAAACATATTATTATTTAATTTATGAAAAATATTAGTATTTATTAATTATTTGTAAAAAAAAAAAAGGTAAAAGAACCCGTTGCGTAGCACGGGTTCCTTAACTAGTATTATTATATTTGTGAACGCTGTGCACTAGTATTATCCTAGTATTATAAAAAGGCCATGCGAGTTCCATCCTACGAAACTCGGTCTCTGAGATAAATCAATTAGAAAACTTGGCCTGACTGGTTGGTTAAATTGGCGTAACTGAGGCTTCGATCGATTTGTCTAAGGCCAAGAACTACTTTTTTTTTTTTTAAAAAAAAACTAATTGGATTAGCTGGTTCAGGCCATGGACTCGTTGAATCGGCTGATCGAAGCCGTAAAATGGAAAAGAAATAGATTGAATGAACTAACAATGTCAGCACGGCTAGGGCGGCTAGGGCTGACAAATGAGCGAGCAGGCTTGTGTTCGACTCGCATTCGGCTCGATATTCAGCTCGCTCGAGCTCGGCTCAAATTAATTTCAAACCGAGCATGAGCCTAAATTTAGGCTTGAAATTAATTTCAAGCCGAGCTTGATTATTACCGGGCTTGCTCGAATTAGGCTCGAAAAGCTCGATATATATATATATATATATATATATATATATATATATATATATATAAAATTGAACTCCTATGCTTTTAAAAGTACCAACTACCAAGTTATTAGTGTTTGTAGACTTTTAGCCATTGGATTAAGAGATATGTGGTTAGGATAATATGGGCCCCCTAAGGTTTAGTGGGTGGTTGGTTGAATAGTATAATTTAATGGTTGAAAATGATCCGAGGAGTAAATCTAATGGTAAAAAACTTATAAGCACCAAGTGCTTGGTGCTATTACAAGCACCATAGCTAGACTATATATATATATATATATATATAAGCTACTATACTATTGGTAGCGCGAAGCGCTCCGTGCTATCAAGTTGTTTTTGATGATGTGGCTTCCAAATCGACGATCGGCTCCGTTAGAGTTGATTTACACTATTGAAAGTATTTAGAAACTAAATTTTATAATTTTTCGATATCATTTACCTATCAAACAAGTAGTCTAAAATTGAACGGCTGAAAATAAAAATCTTATNACAGCGAAAAAGTTTTATCTTTCTGTTCTACTTTTTTTTTCTAAATATACTCACTACGGAAATAAATATTATTCAAAAATATTAATGGATAATATTAAAATTAATATTAATAGTTCTAATAATTGGCTATTGTATCGACTTCCTGTTGCAACACGCGAGATTCCGATTACCTTTGTTTCTAAATATACTCACTACGAAAATAAATATTATTCAAAAATATTAATGAATAATATTAAAAATAATATTAATAATTCTAATAATTGACTATTGTATCGACTTCCCGCCGCAACGCGCGGGGTTCCGTAACTAGTATTAGCAAAAAGAGACTTATTTTATTTCTTTATTTTTAAATATTTTATATATTTAAAAAAATTAAAAAATAATAAAGGGCCGGCCCGGCATGGTCCGTGCCATCCGGGCTGGAGGGCCGTGCTGGGCTGGTCATCCATAAAATCTGGCCCGGCACGGCACGACCGCCGACCCCTAGCCCGGTTTGGCCCAGGTGAATGTGGGCCGTGCCGGCCCGGCACGCCCACATTACACCCCTATATGTAGTTGTACAAAACTACAAATAGCATTTTCCATGGAGGTATATTCCAGGCCTAAATTTGCTATTACTCGGCCGATTTTCTATCTACAGATCACGAGATATACTGA
This sequence comes from Ananas comosus, assembly GCF_001540865.1. Lineage (NCBI taxonomy): Eukaryota > Viridiplantae > Streptophyta > Magnoliopsida > Poales > Bromeliaceae > Ananas > Ananas comosus. The sequence continues at coordinate 244,194 of NC_033643.1, read as the reverse complement.
GAGAATAGATTTATCTCCATTTACCAGATCTTGTGGAGGGATCGCAAGACAAATTATGCAATCTTACCAAAAAAAAATGAAAATGAATACATAGAAAAGCTCTAGACAAAGATTTGCTCTCCAGTGGCGAAGAGGTTATAAAAAATGGTGATGCTAAAATAGAGAACTGCAGTGAGGGTGAGAAAAGCCTGGAAAGATCCCAACCACTGAACAAAATAACCTGTTCCTATAGTGCTTATGATGGCAGCCACTGTTCCCACACCATTCGTTATACCTGTTGATGATAAAGAAGAGATAATCTTAGTTAGAAACATATTAGATTGGAACTTACATCATTGATCAATCAAAGTTTTGAATTTGCGTCAGGTTTTGGAAAATACCATGTAGAAACCCAGCATATTTGGGGGCCACATCCTGCTCAGGAAAATTGGTTCAAAAATGCTGTGTCAGACTAAGATCAAATGCGCGAGTAGATATTGACTCAACAACAACAACAAAATCAACACCAGACAAGGTTGTGTTGGCATGGTTTGTTTTCTTCATTTTTATTTTCCTCATGTTTTACTCGGTTACAGGCACTCAAGGATGGACTTACCTATTTTTATTATTGTCGATTAGCTTGTAAATTCATGTTAAAGAAAAGAAAGAAAAATGATCTACATTTTTGTTCTTCATTCTCAAACAAAACTCACAATGCCATCCCTAGGTGCTTTTCATCTCATAGACTCTGGGAATATACAAAAGCAAAAGCATAGACAGTGTCAAAACTCCCTAGATGCATATTCAGTTTTGTTCATTGAAGTCAGTACAGATCGAGGAAGGTAGTGGACTAAGCAGCACTCACATAGCTCAGAATGGAGAATGAAGAAATGTGGAATGAAGCTTACCTGTACATTACAGAAATATCCTGCTTGACTGAAAGAACTCAGGCTCAGGGCAATGGTCATGAGAACCGCCGCAACTGATGGTGTTTTTGCAAATCTTAAGCACAGCAATGATACACCCGGCCCCATAAAACCAATAGACTGCACCATGTTGCAAAAGCAACCATTATATCTTCATCAATTTCTAAGAATTCATCAATCATGTGGGAAGATGGGATTGGTGTTATGATTAAGTAGGGCAAGTTACCTGCATGATTTTCCGAACTCGAGCTACAGGGAAACCGGATTTGATCAGGAAATCTGAAGAAGCTCCTGCAACATAGCCAGAGAATGCCATAACAGCCCACGGTATCGCGCTGAACCACGCGGCTTGCTTTAAATTCACATTGTAAACCTGTTTCAGGAACAACTTATTATCTATTCGTACAATTAAGAATTACAAAAGAATAGTGTGTTCGCTTGACGTACTGTTTTGAAGTAGACGGGCATCCATGAGAGCAATACAAAGTAGCCCTGCAAGATAGACAGCATTGGAACACATCATTCATGATATAGTAGCTATTCAAACAAAAAACCACTAAAAACCTTTTTTTTAAAAAACCTTTTTTTTTTTATTTAATTATGGTTATATTGCCTTTCGATTGAAGCAAAGTAAAAGTTGTCAATTGAAGCTTCTGCTTTCTGATCATGACAGCTGGTTTTACATTCCTGTCAAAATAGTTTACTACTAGTCATTAGAGGCCGTAAATCTTACCCAATTGTTGGCGACATTAGCTAGAATGATAGCCCAAATCTCTATTCTGGATAGCAAAAGGCTTATGGATGGAAAGTTACGAGCTTCTGCTTTTGATTCAGTCCTTCCGGCTTGAATTAGCTGCAGCTCGGCCTTGCTGATACGGGGGCTGCTCCGAGGATCATTTGAAATCCCCAGAAGCCATGCACACAGCCATACGAAGCCGAGGGAGGCGAAGAAAGTGAAAGTTCCATTGATCCCTATGTGAGACATTATGATCGGCGTCGAGAGGAAGCTTACGACGTTTCCAAGATGAAAGCCGGCCATTGAAACGCCCACTGCGGTGGCACGTTCGTGCGCAGGGAACCACCTAACGTCGTGCAAAAGAATTCAGAAACAGAAAGATATCAACAATCTCTCCGTTTATAGAGAAATTCCGAATGAACCCAGAAACCTGGACTTTGACTAATCCTATCAGTTGATAGTTGTTGTAGCAGAACACAATAATAAGAATGAGAGACTATATATATATATATACAATAGAAGAGGATATTGGTGGTGCATGGAATACCGAGGTAAGAAGGTGCTCATGGTGGGGAAGGCGACGCCCTCTGCAAGGCCGAAGAGAGCGCGGACGGCGAGCAGCATGCCGGTGGAGTGTTGGGCGGCCCACGGGGTGAGGAAGGTGGCCAGAGACCAAACAGTTGCGCCGCACGCCATGACGCGCTTCCCTCCGTACCGGTCTGCAAGCGCTCCTCCCGCAACGGACGATATCACGTACCCCCATAAGAACGACGACTGCCGTACACAAATCAAGCCTCGCGAGGATCAAACTCCCACACCTTCCCGCATGCTACTGATTGAACCAAAGTCTTTCGTTCTAAATTTAACTGGTGCTTCTGCCTTTTGCGCTATAAACCCACACACACGCGCACAAAAACTGGGAATTTTGTTGTGCCGAGAATATTAAAAAAAAAAAAAAAAAAAAATCAAAAGCACAAGAGACGACTTCTTACTGAGAGGCTTCCGACCGCGCTGAACTTCTGAGAACAATTCGATGGAAAAGCCTCTTGGTCTTGGTGCTTATTCCATCAAGGCCCAAGTTTCGCATGGCCTCGACTCCATTTAATATTGGGCTCAGCCTTGGCCATCGACAGCCACAATTAGGCCCACTATGTAAAGGCCCATAATAACAACCCATGTTTTAAGTCACTGCAAAATTATCATTCACGAGGTCCGGCCTTCGCGCCACGGGCGATATTGGGCTTTAGGATGGGCTTATTGAGTGTCCTAGTACCACCACCTAGTCCAAAACGTGCAAATTCTATTTTTCCGCGCCACATTCTTTCGTCTTCTTGCCACCTTTCCGATCAACAGAGTAACAAATTCCGCAACCCATGAGATGGATATGGATTCTAGTGCTACGATGGGGTCAATATGTACAATGTATATTATAAGTACCGCGCTGATAAAATTTGTAATACGGTGCAAAGTTTTAGAATGGCCTCTTCAAGATTGGTAATAGAAATACATTTACTAAAACAAAACTTTTTGTTTTAGAGCATTTGTGATAACTCAAAGAAATAATTATCGTCCGCTTTCTTTTTGAGTCAAAAAGCTTATTTTTGCATCCCGCTCAATCTACATGCAACAAACGTGTTCGTGTTCGTGTTCATGTTCGTTGGAACGAACCCCTATTAAACCCGAACTTATTCTGCGGCCAACCGTACGTGTAGGGACCACCATAAATGTAGGTAGGTGGAATAATTAGATAGATTCTACCTACTCCGTATATATAATAATCCCTTCGTTTAGCATGAGGCATGCCTATTATACTAGCTAATATATGGGCAATTTGGCTCGCTACTCTGTGCGGCCACCTACCGTCGACCGTTCATCTATTTTTCGATTTTGTATATTAGTTGGAACAAAAAAAAATGTAAGAAAAATTAAGCCATTTCTTTATACCACGGTTCTACTTTTGCGCTTTTGTATCTGTATATTTCAGCGATACTAAGATTCTAATGCAATACTGCAGCTACCGTAAAAGAGAATAGAAAAGAGAAAAGTATACATATTATGGTTTACTACACACGTACGTAGTTAGGGCGCTGTACGCGGAATAAACAAAGAAATTAATTAACAAAAAAAAAAAAAGGAGAGAATGGAGATGACAGATGAGGAGGCGGCGAACCTGGACGATGCCCAAGAAGGAGCTGGACCAGCCGTACTTGGCGGCGAGGGGGACGACGGCCACCGACATCACCACCCGGTCGGCGTTGCAGAGCAGCATCACCACCGCCATCATCGCCACCACCTTCGCCCTCTCCGGTATCGCCACCGCCCTCCTACTCCTCGCCACCTCCCTCCCCCCGATCCCCTCCATCCCCGCGCTACACATCACCGCCCCTCCCCTTCTACTAATTCTACTCCCGCTGCTACTGCTACTAATCCCGATCGGATCATCGCTACCACTCACCGACGGTTTGATCGCCGTTGATCTGACCCCNTCCTCCTCGTCGTCGTCATCGTCAGCGTCCCCCACCTCTCCTCCTCCACCATCGCCCTAAATCGACCGACACGATCGCTTCTACTAATTCTACTCCCGCTGCTACTGCTACTAATCCCGATCGGATCATCGCTACCACTCACCGACGGTTTGATCGCCGTTGATCTGACCCCTAATGGTGAGATCTGGAGCTTGGATCGTCTCTGATGAGTACTGCTCCTACAACTGGAAGTAGATGGAGGAGAAATGGATCCCGGAGATTGGGAGATCGTCGCCATCGGGGGATTCTGAGGCTATGTAGCTCGATGAGAAAGCTTTAGAGGCTCCGAAGAAGAGCCCATGGAGGTGTCCGTGGAAGCGGGAGAGGGGTTATATTATTTTGGGGGTTGGAGGGAAGGGAAGAAGGGTAATATGGTCAGAGGAGAGTGTTAATTACGCATTAATTGGTCGAAAGGTCACGGGATCGTCTCCGATCCTTACCTAACCCGGGCTGCCACCTACCACTTACGGACTAAATTGCCATCCATTTTCTAAATAACGACCAAAAGCTCGATTAAGCGATCACATGCGCTCTTCAGTGCATCATACATCACATTTTTATAAAAAAAATTATGTCTTACTTTTTTTTATATAATATTAACTTTTGGTGATATTCAATAGCTAAATAATAAATTTTTAAAAGATTTATATATTACTTTTTTATATAAAAAGATAAATATTCAATATTGTTGTGCATAGCTGTGCATGCTATACACTAATAAATATTAATTAATTAACTATTACCAGTTGAGTTGAATGAAGCTTGTCTATGACCAGCTTTACAGTTAGAGAGAGAGAGAGAGAGAGAGAGAGAGGGAGAGAGTGAGAAGGGCGTAGTCAGCCTGAGCCCTTTGGAATGAGTTCAATGGAAGAAGAAACGGAAAGACCAAACATCGTCTCTAGTATCAAGGAGCAACGGGATGCTCTCATCTCGTTCATCGATTTGACCGCACCAATTTCTCCATCTACGTGTGCAATTAGACCGAACGTTGATTCAACTTGGCCTACGGTCAAAGTCAATTGAGTTGGGACCTGCCAAATTATCATCAACAAGAACGCCTCCATAAGTAGTTTACCAGCACAAAGCAAGAACAAGCAGAGCCAAGCCGATGAACGGTCAATCTCAAGTTGATAGCGAAAACTCGACCAATCAGCCCACACAGATGATCTCAAACCAAATCGCCTCGCGCCAATGTAAACGACATTTAATAATTAGTTCACAAAAAAATTACTCCGGTTCCACATGCACCAATCATGCAGCTCTGATGAACATTGAAAATTAAGTCGTAAAACTCAATATATTTTGAAAAAGCAACAGGATAACTCATATAGAATTTCCCAGTTCATAAACAATCGCAAACAGTTTAGTCAACACAAGCCTACAGCCTCTTAATTATCAAGTGAAATTGGTATTAGGATGGTACCTTTTTGACTGATTCCAGCACATAGAATTCAAGATAAAAAAACTTAACTCCGGTCAGGACTCCACAACATAGTGCCTTCTTAATGATATATTGACAACAATACCCATTTATGGCAGAATAATAGTCTTGAAGGATGAAATAAGTACAGTTAGCATTTAATTCCCATTTTATTTTCTCCTTTCACTTCCCATGGACGATCTAGTTATGAATGTGCTGACCTCGTAGAATCATGAATGTTGATAACGGGCATTATTATTAACAACGCCTTCGACTTTAAACCAATTGATAAAGAAACATTATAGTTAATAATAGCATTCATGGTCAATAACATGGCTTAGAAGCATCATGATAAACAATTCAATCAGCTATACAATTCAATCAATTATAGCAGAAATATCAGCCAGCTGCTAGAAACTAATTCATCAACAGATAAAAACCATGTTTTGGTCAACTTTAAAGTAATCAAAGTGAAATTCTACGTTGAATGGAAATGACAATCTAGTGGCTTGCCTCTTAAAACCTATTCCTCCAGGTGAGGCGATAGAATAAACCCTTAAGATCATCTATAAAAGAACTTTCTACTATCAGGAATTTGTTCCCCCTGTGCCCGTATAACATCTAACAGAAAAAAGTCAAATATGTATTTGGGTTCTCTCCCAGTCCTATGAAGTAAAAGAAACATGCATGATACACATGATCCACACTGCTATGACTTTGAAAAGTGGGTCCGGATTATGAACTTGTCATAACTGATTATCTAAGCAGGTCAACATGATACCTTTCCTCAGGAAGATGAACTAATCTTTTCCAGATGAAGTTATATGTATGAGCCTACATATCGGAAAATAACAGAAATATTGGCAGCTCATTTGAAATCAACACGCTCACCGGTCGCAAAAAGGTTCCAGAAAAGCGCACTGATAAAATACAGAAATGATGTTAGCATCAAAAATCCACGAAAAGAACCCATCCTCTCCACGAAGAAACCAGCTCCGACTGTTCCTAAAATGGCAGCTAATGTTCCAGCGGTATTTGACATTCCTGGCACCATGATCACCACAAAGTATTAATGAGCAAGATGAGTTTACTATGTACAACATAAATTTTTTTAAAAAAGGAACTAGGTTACTAAGTACCATGGAGGACTCCGGCATATTGTGGGGCAATCTCCTGATTAACCAACGGAACAGAAAATTGCGTTAAAATTCAACAAAATCAGAAAATTATCTCATTAATTTTATCCAAAGTCGACTAACCTGTAGATTCACTAGAAAACCAGAATGGCTAAAAGAACTCAAACCAACAGCAGTTGTAAGCCAGGCAGAGGCTGCAAGTGGGCTTCTCGCAGCATTTAAACCAAGAAGAGCAATAGCAGGACCGACAAAGCCAATTGACTGCAGGGGTGGAGTTGGAGTAGTTTTAATAGAGTTAAAGTTGCCAGCAAGGATTTCGGTTAGAAAACAGTTCAAGATGAAGTTCATTTGCAACAGGTTTGGTATTCAAAAAAGGGGAAAAATAATCAGAAAAAAAAACTTTCTTGCACTCAATCATAAGAGTAACATAATCCAAAAGCACAAAGATTCATGTTTGACAACGTCGAAGAAAGCGAGGAAAACACAATATTATAAAAGCAAACCAATAATATCAAAACAAAAGCCCTCCAATATATCGATGGTACATAGGTGACAATGGTTCCTTCCAAAAGAAGGAAGTGCTTTTCTTTTTCGTTTTCTGATAATGGTATTAGCTCCCTACATACCTGCATAATTTTTCGAGTTGCGGTAACGCTAGTACCATATTTGATCAGCATATCAGAACCAACACCAGCAACATATCCTAAAACTGCCATCATTACCCAAGGAAGGGCGCTAAACCATGCAGCTTCCCTCAGGTTGACACGATATATCTGTGCAAAACGGTAAGAACAGATCAGCAGGATGTGCCAAAATTATAATGGGTGGCACCGAATGTACTTTAGTCAGACAAATGCAAAGTAGAATTTTCGCATACTGTATTGAAGTAAACTGGCATCCATGAAAGGATAACGAAGTAACCCTGCAAATATAATCAGCTGAATAAATATATATTCCAAATACTGAAGAATACAGCAGCTTTTTGTTACAGTCAAATTGTAAATTCATAAAAATTTGAAGCAAATAGAGGTTACCCAGCTGTGCATTGCATTTGCTGACATCAGAGCCCATGTCGGCCATTTAGATAGGAGTTTCCTAAATGGAGGGATCACTTTGGACTTTTTTGGTTCTTCAATGAGTGGGCTAGCCAGCGTTTGACTCGTTATATAGTTCAGCTCATATTGTGATATCTGGCTATGCTTGTGAGGAGTACTTGACGCTACAGAAAGCCATACCAAGACCCAAAGAAATCCAAATAATCCAAAAATAACAAAGGGACCAAAAGGTCCAGCCCGCGACATGATAATAGGAGAAAGTAGTAGCCCAATTGCACTGCCAAGCTGGAATCCGGCCATTGCAATCCCAACAGCCCTAGATCGTTCTGTTGGAGGAAACCATCTATAAGGAAAGGCCCAGTTTAAACAACTTCAACAACTCATACAAGCAGCACCGGTCTCAACTCTCAAATAGAAAAGTCTATTCACTGTTAACAGAAACTCAGCAAGCTTCAGTGGTTAAAAGTAAAGGAGATTGAGGACCAGACCTTAATACCATGTTGTTCATGCTAGGCAGCGCCACTCCTTCCGCAACACCCAGAAGAACTCTCATAGCAAGCAACGCCCACAAAGAAGTCTCAGCAGCCCATGGGGTAAGGAAAGTGGCCATTGACCATAAAGTTACTCCACATGCCATAACTAGCTTTCCCCCATAGTAGTCCACTAGTGCACCTCCAATTATAGGGGACAAGAGATATCCCCAGAGGAAAGATGACTGCTCTGAGTGACCAATACAAAATCAGTGTAGTGAAGACAACTTAATATAAAGGGAAAGTAACACATGTTCAGTGTAAATTGAACATACAAACTAAATTTTCCTAAAAAGTTTCATAAAATCAGGCAGAATAAGAAGCAGAAAGATAAAAAAGGAAGAAAAGTTTCTCAGTGGCTATTAATTTCCAAGACAACTAGAATTCCTAGAAATAAGGCTCTCTTAGAGGAACGGAATTTGGGTCTTTGAAGCACTTAATTCCTATCTGGTAAGCCACGTGAAAATAGCTATTTTTCATGAAAATCCAGGACCATCCTTGGCTGAGACACATAATTGCTGTGTCTCAACATTCACCAATTGAGCCGATTGGAAGCCAAAGTGCAGCAGAAACACATATTATGCAAGTCACAGAGAAATCCTTTGCATACAGAAGTTAGATAAACTGTCAACAACAAGCCTCGCCCCAACATCAGAGACTAAAGTTTAAAATTTAAGAGTGTGCCTGCATTACTTATCTTTGTTAGTGTCTTTCCTGCCATCACAGCAGTCTGATTGCTAGACACTTAATTTCCCACGAATACAAGCTAGAATTAAGTAAGCATATAAATTCTTAAAATGGAATTAGAAACGGCCAAGCATGGGATGCCACTTAAACAGCAAATTGACTCCACTCTCAATCAACACAAAGAGTTCTAGAAAATTAATTACTGCATTCCTTCCCCAAGAGCCCAAAGGCATACGTGACTTCACTAAGTTATGGATTAAAGACTATGAATTAGAACAAACATAGTGAGATTCGCATGAAAAGAGCATCACCTGAACGATTCCGGCGAAGGACTGGGTCCACCCGTGCGCCCTCGAGAGAGGGACGATGGCGACCGACATCACCACGCGATCGGCATTGCAGAGCGCGAGAGCGAGCCCCAGCATCGCCACCACCTTAACCCTCTCCGACGTGACGAACTCCACGAAGCTAGGGTTCTTCATCTCCCCGTCCGAATCGAACGATCCGGCCGCGGGCTTCGAGGAAACCCTGGGCGGAGAGGAGAGGGGTCGGAGAAGCGACGGGAATCGAAGACGGAGCTGGTCTCGGCGTGATCGCCATGGATGCCGAGGTTGGGAGCTTCTCCTGCTCGAGGATTGGGCGAAGCGAGACGGAGCGAGCGTGGGAAGAGGGGGGCGCAGCTCTCCATAGAGCGAGGAAGAAGGAGAGGGAAGTGTTCGAGGAGCGAAGTGGTGGACGAGAGAAGCCATGAAACGCGGGGGAGGAGACGAACGGAGAGCGGCGGTTGGAAAACGTCGACGCCGACGCACCTAATTGTTCATGTCGCTTTCGGCCCTGAATCTCTGGAGGGCTTCAAATGGGCCTCAAATGGCCTGTTAAAAGAGTTAGCAATGCTATATTATTAGGCCGTACCAGTACGGCCCAGTACCGGTCCTGTTATCAGATATTAATTGCAACGGGTCACGAACACTACTAGGTACGGCCCAGTAGCGTTTGCTCAATAGACACGTGGCAAAATGCTGTTTTAGAATAGCTACTAGCAATGTACCCGCGCTTTGCTGAGGATAAGATGAATATATATTTTTAATTATAATTTTAGAATATAGGATATATATATATAGAATTAGGCTATAATATTATTAATAGTAAAACGCTCTTTTTGCTATCAAGTTTTTAATATATGTATTAAACATACATTTGTATCAACATTTGATTTCAAAAAAGTGAAATTTTCTGAAACAGAAAAAGTAATTTAATAATATACTTATTATTTGTGTTAGTACATATCATCTTTTTGTGTTATTTTTTTTTTTACTTTTCTGATTCTATTTAGGTTATTTTTGTTGACACCAATGCAAGCAATGTCAAGAATTGGAAGAGTGTTTTAATTGAATTAATAATTAACAGGTAATGAATAACTCAAATAAAAATAAAAATAATTAAAGGTCGATAAAATATTAATCAAATTAACATAGTTGAGGGTCTAACTCAAAGTGGTATTTAGTCGAACTCATTGACTGCACTGGCCAAGTGTGTATATATCTCATACACACCAATAAATTTGTACAATAGAGATGTTAAAATTAAATTTTAGTTAGTTTAATTTAGTTTATAATATTTAAAATATCTATACGTGAATATTTATAAATTTTAGATATAGTTGTTAAAATAAAATTATATTTTTCTTATTGGATCCGTGATGCCCCCATTGCACCCATAACTGGACATATATGTCAACAAACAATAGCTCTTACTATTGAAAATTATTGCTTGCACCCAATGTATGTGTATATTTTATAAACACTGATAAATTTGTATGCTAGAAATGTGAAAAATAATATTTTAGAATAAAATATAATTAATTAAATTTATTTCATGGCATTTTTATGTCTGTATATTAAAAAAATAAAATTTAGATATATGTATTAAATTTGTTTAAGGATTTTATGATGCAATGGGTGCATCGAGTATAGGAGCTAGATATGTGTCATAAAGGGAGAGGGCCTCATGACTTCTCATTGTTGAAAATTATTGCCTGCACCTGCTGTATGTGTACGATTCATAAATACCGATCAACTTGTATGATAAAAGTACCCCAAAAAAATTCTAAACTAAAATCTAATTAATTAAATTTATTTTATGATACCTTCAATATCTTTATATTAACAAATATAAAATTTAAATATATATATATTAAAATAAAATAATACTTTTTAAGGATTACAGTGCACTGGAATGGTCTACGATGCACCAGATGTATCGAGTCATTGACTCGGACACGTATCTAGTAAAGAACAACGCTCCACGAACTTTAGTATATAGTAATAAATTTTTACTATAGTATAGTTAGCGCATTTAAATAGTAAGATGCCCGATAACAGTTGGATAAAATTAGTTATAGTGATCGCATTAGCGTCAGTTCTCAAGTGAATCATTTACATAGTTAGTTCCCTAATGATCTGAACGGGTTTTCTTAAGCAGCCAAAATGTCTTGAAGTTTTATATTTAAATTTGGTCAAAAATGAAAAAAAAGAAGAAGAAGAAGAAGAAGTAGTTTCAAATCTAAATAAATGAAGGACGAGGACCGAAAACTAATTGAAATCTAAATAAACTGTTAGGAAGAGAAGGAGATAGTGAAAGGGCCCATTTATTAGCTGCAAAAGATGGATTAAGTTCCATCTTTTTCAGATGACAAGTTGCCATCCTTACTCTGCAAGAAATGACACGGTGAAAGGGGGTACAGGGGTGAACAAAACAATGCGTAACACTGCAAGGTATGAGGCCAGAGTACGGATATCCACTCATGCGTGTTCCTTGTGATTGACATGAAAGAGGTTAGTTTTCGCTGAGAGAGTTTGTACCGTCAAATTCCCGATCTTAACTTACTCGTCGCAGTGCTTGACGAGTAGTTGTTAACCAAAATTAGCTGTTTATTTCATAATAAAATTAGACTGGCCTGTGTGGGAGGCCTTTTCCTTTACCTCAACATTTTACCTCGTGGTAAAAGAGCCATGCAGTGAACTTTACCGCACAATGAAAAGCACACTTTTTTAAGCACACTTTTTTTCCTTTTTTTTTTTTCTTTTTCTTTTCTTTTTTTTTTTTTTTACAGAAAGAGATAGATAACACGCTACCCACTTTGTTTATTTTATTTAAAAATAAACTTAGCTGAAAATGTGAATCAACTAGGATTCGAACTTAGGTCTCGAATACCAACCACCAAACCTTTTGCCACTTACTTTAAAAACAATCGATATGAAAAGCACACTTGTTAAGATTGAATTTGGTTATGCCTGTCTTACTATCCCATGTACTAATGATAATAACTGATTGAGTTAAAAATATTTAAGATCATTAAGGTGCATGATTTTTTATATTTTCAATTAGAACTCCTTTTTTTTTTCATAAAAGGTGAAACTATTGGGACAATGAGAAGTGACCTCTTATATTTTCAATTAGAATTTTTTCATCGAATGTAGAACTATTGGGGCCTATTTTGATGTGAAACTATTATGGCCAATTAGAATCCCTTTTTTTATCTGGCGTGGGACTATTAAGACATTACAGACTCTTCCGTCCCTATTTAGATTCTGATGTATTCGTCAGGTCTAAACACGATCACAAATATATATATATATATTAGAATTATCAGACGATATGAGATTCTGAAGTGGCTCCTATTGGCTCAAGAAGTAGCTCTCACCAAATTCGTAGAGTAGCACTTTGCCCCAAATATGCAAGCACTTAGTTCTTACAGTTTTGGCTGGTATACTAACTGTAACGATCCGACCCACTAGCTGTGATCACTCCAACGAACTAAAATACTTAAAGCAAGTTATTATTATTATTAAGATGTATGACCTCTTACATTTTCAATCAGAATCTCTTTCAAGTTATTATTGCTAAAGACTATTGAGCCGTTATAGTCTATTTCGACAATGTCAGAAATTACATAATATAAAGAATTCTCATATTGTTTACCAATACTTAACTAATTAATGCTGCTAAGCTGCTTACTTTAACTTCTTAGAATAATAAAAGTTAAGCTTTTAATTTCCAAAATACTTAGTTATAACTTCTTACAATAATAAAAGTTAAGCTTTTTGTTTCCAAAATACTTAAAAGTTTTCTGTTTCTCAGCATTAAAAAGCTTATTATAAAGGCCAAGCTAATTAAGCAGACACGTAAGTGTAAACGAGAGAAGATATATACTTCAAATCGTTATAAAACTTATCTGCAATACAGGCCAAAACAGAAAAAATCTGTAACTTTGAGAAAAATGAACGTATACTGTTGGCTCACAGGCATGCACCAGTGAGTGACCCAATAACTAGCATTTTGGAGATAATTTTAGGTTCTACAGTATCTACCTTTCATTTGAATAATTGGAGTTTTAGGGTTCGCACAGTACAGGGTCCACACAAGAATACAAACATCCCAGAGTGCTATGCTTGTCCCACTCTTTTTTCGAGATTTGTATGGACATTGTTGTCTTAACCCGATCAGCTAAGACAAAACTTTGATTTCCCAGAGTGTACGGCTCACGTATCACAACAAATATGAATTTCTCAGAGTTCTATGTTCTTCGAGGAGACAGAATAAGAGAAAAATGCGAGCATAAAAACATTGTCGGGGTTTTTACTCTTTACCATTATCTTGTTATAGAAATGTAAACCTTACTTCTCACCCGTTAAATTAGATCAAGTTAGCAGAAATAATAATTATTGCCGTAAGAAATATTTAGTCGTTAAAGTGTTTGATTCGAGCGTTACTGATAGCAAATAGAATCAAGAGAGAGGGAGAGAGTATTTCGGATGCCACTACCAACTTTTTTTTAGTGTAAAATCCTGTATCAGAACTGTCCTGTACTAGTCAGTAACAATTGTGGTTGCATAATTGTTGTTTTCTTTAGAGAGAGAAAAGTATAGCGCTATCCGCTTTATTTTATTTTATTTTTTAAATATTAGTTGAAAATATGAAATAATTAGTTTTCGATCTTAGATTCTCACATATCAACCCTCAAATCTTTACCACTTAACGTGTTATGCTAGGAAGGTCAGTGTGTAGTGTAATTGTTGACTCTCTACATGTACAGTGCACAGTGAATAAGATTGCTCGAAAATAAGCTTGATCGAAGCTCACATCACTAAATTCTGAGCACTCTGATATATCATTGTCCCTCGCTTTTGAGTGAGACTGAGTCACAGCACTACGGTGCTCATGGCCATGCATCAAAAGCAAATCTATCAATCTTGAGCTACGTACATCAAACACTTCATCATGTATACATAAGTTTTGTTTTTGTTTTTTTTTTCGGTTCCAATATATGATCTTTTGACATATACCAGTGGAGAGTTAGCAAACCGTAGTGGTTAGGCATCCGAAAGCCGACAAGAGAACAAAAAAGTCCGAGTTCTCATGCTCAGCCTCGTGTTTTAAGAGATTAATAAGTTGTTATTAGGGATTGTCGGGATGTGAACCAACCCTTGAGCGAAAATACAAAAGAAAAGAAAAAGGGAGGGAGTAGTGCTTAAACAAGAGCATCTAAAATATACCTTGTAGGAAAAGAAGGACGGTGGCATGCGGCAGAAATTTAGCTGAATTGACTACACCAATTTGGACAGAACAGATGATGGGGCCAAATATTTTGTCCCTAGGGGGCGTGAGAAGCTTTATAGGCCTTTGCTTTGCTTTGCTTTGCTTTGGTACAACAACAACATTCACTCACGACCTTAACCCGAAGAGGGGAAGGGGCCTCCAATATTACTCATAGGTACGCAGCAGCGTTCTTTGACTGGTGACCAATAGGTACCTTTAGTTACGTCAAGCAAATGTAATTTCATACGGAGCACTAAACATATAGACATTGTAGTACTTTTACCATCATGCCATAGCTAAACGACTCGTTAGAATTTAACATTCACATATGGTTAACATCTAGACTACGGGACAATCAAATGACAGAGTAATTACCGCAGAATACCTGTTTCCCTTATTTTTCTTTTTCTTTTTCTTTTTCTCTTTTTTTTTTTTAAAAAAAAAAAAAGAAAAAAATTGCATGCTATCCGTTTTATTTATTTTTTTAAAAAATAAATTTAGAAGGCAGATTCTAAAGAAGAACTGGAATTACAATCACAAAAATTCTACAGTTTGGAGAATGAAATGGTAACGTTAAATCGGGCTCTACGCCAAGTGCTTTTCTAAAGTTTCCCTGAGAATGCAAGAATGTGAATACACAGTGTTCCTAGAACTAAAGGTGCGAGTCCTTTATTAGTGGGTTTCAAGGAGCAGAGTTGATATGATTAGCTAAATAAGTATCAACATACTTCATGTTGGTGCGGCACTTGTAGCTGAATGGAAACATGGATTTTAATGGTTCAGGAACGCAGTAAAAGTTGCAGTGCAATGCCCATGGCATCCGAGAGCTCTAGGCTGTTTCATGATTAGAAATGTAAATTAAAAAATGACAACAATTTGACTTATCAACTATCGAAAGCAATGCTGCATGCAAGGAGCCAAAAGCATAAGAATGACATGCTTCAGCAATTGGTGAATTAATACAGTTATTATTTGAAAGAACGCGAGATTTTTTTTTTTTACCATGTAGCACTAGAAGTCCATAAAGATGTAGGCCTTTCTCTTCGCTGCTAATCCTGTTCGGCAGCAATAACTCCTTTATACTTGTTACGACACGTTTCTTTCTGATCTCATTAGCCGGATTCGAATTTTCGCACAAGTGATGCCTACATCTGCTGTTTGTAAAGCGGTATTCAACAAAAGCACTCGCAGGTTTTCGAACAGAGAAGCACCCCAAAGCACTAATCTAGTCTAGAATTGATGTTGTTAGTCAAGGGCGTACTTTAGCCGCTAATGAAATAGAAAAGGCAGGATAAATAGGAGGAATGAACTCAACATTAGAGAAGACCACGGCCCAAAGGAATTATCATATTTCCCAACCCAACAAAAGAACACTACAAAGCTTAATTAGCTTCTAAACAGAGGAAGGAGGAAAGGAGGAGGAGGAGGAGGAGGAGGAGGAGGAGAACCTTTCTCTAAGCCAATTACGGTCTCAATACAATCTCAGCGCACTCCTTGCGAAGGAATTGGAACCCACATGCCTCCCGTTCCCCACCATCCCATTTCTCCTACTAGTAGTACTGCTAGTGCCGCTTCGCGACGGCGTCAAGTAAAACCTCAGCATCCCGTTCTCTACTCTGCTCGGCGAATAGCGCGCGCTCCGGTTCCTCTCCAACACAAACTCCTCCCTCCCCTTGTTTTTCTTCATCCCATTGCCGTTGATCTCCACATGGCTCCTCCTCGTGCTCCCATAGCCGCCGCTGAAGGAGCTCCTGGCGCTTAGACTGCTATTGCTTCTCAAAATCTTGCCGTCGTATCCGCGCATTCTCAGCTCCGGCCACGACTCCGAGAAGGACCTCTCCACCCCATTCGGGGCGGCTTCTTCCGCCCTGCTGCCTCTTCGGTGTATGAAGCCCCAGATGCTCCAGGCTTTGCTCCACCTGTTCGATTTCTTTGCGCGGGCTCCCTTGCGGCTGTCGCGGAATGCGGACTCGAAGCTCTCGGAGACGTCGTCGCGGAGGGAGTTGGAGCTCAAGTCCCTGAGATCGCGGTCGAGGATGCTCGAAGCGTGGTGGAGGTGATAGAACTCGGCGCCGCCCGCGGGGGAGACCTTGGCATTGGTCGCGGCGGGCTTGGGGTCGTTGGCTTCGGCAGGCGGTGGCTTCCGGAGGGACATTGACCGTTCGAAGCTTCGCCTCTTTCGGCTCGCCGGTTCGTAGTAATCGCGCGTTTGAGCAGAGCCGCCGGGGGCGGCGGAATCCTCCTCCTCGACGGGAATTTGACCGTCCGATCGCTGCACGGCCGGCGCGGGCGCGGGCGCGGGCGCGGGCGCGGGCGCGTCCTCAACCACAGACACTATGGGGGGGAGGCGGGTGAAGAGCGAGCGCGCGCCAGCTCCTCCGCCGCCGCCGCCGCCGCCGACGAGCAAGTGCCCGTCCCAGGAGGCGCGGGGCTCGTCCCAGGAGAACCTCGGGTCGTCGAAGGAGACGCGGCCGGCGTCGAGGGAGAAGCGGGGATCGGTATCACAGGAGCGCCGAGCGGAGGCGTCGGCGGGGACCTCCGACTGCGTGTCGAAGAAGCGGCGGCGACGCCCCCGGAGGGAGGATCTCGGCGGCCTCTCCGGCGGAGGCATGGCGGCGGCGGCGGCCTTGCTGGTGCTCCCTCCGGCGACCACGCCCCCGCCCCCGCCCCCGCCCCCGCCCTGCTTCTTGAGCTTCTGCTTCTGCTTCCGGCGCCACTGCTGCCACTTCTTGCTGAAGACGGAGGCGGCGAGCCAGAAGCTCCCGGCGATCTCCTTCAGATCCTTGGGAGAGGTCCTCTTACTAGGGTTGGATTCGAGATCCATGTGCTCCTTCATCGGCTTCGCCTCCTCCTCCTCCGCCGCGACCGCATTGGCCTCTCCGCCGCCCACGTCTCCCGAGGTCCCGACGACGAGGACGGGATCCGCGGGCGTGATCTCGTCCGCGGCGTCGCGCTCCTCGTCCTCCTCCTCGCGCGCTTCGAGGACGCACACCCTCCATCTCCCCGCCGATCGCCGCCGCAGCCGCGGAGGAGGCGGAGGCAGGGAGGAACGGCTCCGGCGCCGCGGCGCCGCTCCTGAAGCGGTCGCGGTCGTCCTGGTTGAAGAGCGACCAGAGCGTGCTGCGGCCGCGCACGTCGCAGGAGCGGCGCTGGGGCTCAAACGCCGCCGCGGCGGCCGAGGCCGCCGCGCGGGCGCCGCCGGCGAGGCCGTCGCCGCCGCCGCCGCGGCCGCAGGAGAAGGACTTGCAGCGGCGGAGCTCGGGGCGGAGGAAGGCGGACGAGGACGAGGACGAGGACGGGGGCTGCGGTCCGGGTCCGGGTCCGGCGGCGGCGGCGGAGGGGGCGGAGGGCTTGAAGAAGAAGAAGGACTTGAGGGCGGAGGTGGACCTTCGGCCGGGGGCGGCGGCGGCGGAGTCGAGGCCGGCGAGTCGCTCGCGGAGGCAGGAGGCGCAGAAGCCGGTGACGGTCTCGGCCGGGTGGAGGTCGCACGTGGTGGCTGGGCGGTGCGGCGGCGGGAGCGGCGCTAGGGCTCCGATGTCCAGCGTACTCATGGCGAAGAAGAAGAAGAAGAAGAAGAAGAAGAAGAAGAAGAAGATGGTATATATTGGGCAATGGTGATGGAGGTGTGGCCCTCTGTAACTCTCAACTCTCTAGTTTATTACTACTAGTTGCATATCGAGTGCTCCCACGGAGTGTCTTACGCGGCCACCAGTAGATACTACCGTTGGCATCTTCTGCTTGCGCTTGTGTTGTGTTGTGTGTCTTAAACAAAACAACCACTCGTTGGGGACTGGGGAGAGGAGGGGAACTGGGGAGTGGGGAGGGGTCAGCTTATGATGTTATTGCTGCTTTGTATACAGCGTGTGAAAGAGAGAGATCGCATAATGCCGGGGACGTCTCATGCCTCGCCTCATTTGGGGCATATTGGGAGCGGAATGTGAGAGGGCTGAGAAAGGGAGGCCGGGAGGGTTTATCATTTATGTCAAGGATAAAGAGAGGGGCCTATCCCTGTAAAAGTGAAAACAAAACAAACAAACAAAAATTTATATATATATAATATATAATATATAATATAATAAAACAAATGAGAGAAAAAGAGAAAGAGAGAGAGAGAGAGAAAATAAATTAAAAATATATAAATTGGGGGAGAGAAGAAAAAGTGAAAGTAATCACGGCCCCGTCTACCACCGTTTGCTTTTCTTTTTCACTTTTCTCCTCCTGAAAATTTCTCTCTCTTCTCGGGTCATGCATTATTACTCTTTTTTTTTTTAAAAAAAAAAAAGAAAAAAAAGAAGAAGAAAGAAATGAAATTTCCTTTCTTTTTGGAATGAATAGGTTGATGTTGTTGCTCCGTGTTCACCATTCTCTTGTGATTTCTCTTCGTGCATGTGCTTAGTACAAGGAGCAGGGTTGAGAGACAGCACATTGAGATGAAGGCTGGTACTGCTACAAATTGGCCCAAGTCTGAGGAGGTTGATGTGGCTTCTGCTCATGGGTTAGTGCCCACATTTGTTCCACCATGTTAAAACAATTTTAGTCACATTAAGTAAAAACAACTTGTTATTAATTTGTCCTATATTTATGATCACTGCTTATAATGTATAGCAGATGATGGAGTAGTGACTACTGAGAGCCAAATAGTGGCAAATGAGTCATTTTTTTTTTTTTTGAAAAAAAAAATAGCAAGCTATCTGTTTCGTTTATTTTATTTTTTTTCAAAATTCAACTCATTAGAAAGACAGTTAGCTATTTGCTTTGTTTTATTTTTTCTTTTAGAAATCAACTCTAGTTTTCAAACTTGAGATCTCAATACGAATCATTAAAGTCTTTAACCAATTACATTAGATACAGCCAATAAATTAAATTATAATTATTTCTTTATTTTGACTCTCTCTCTCTCTCATTTTTTTTAAATTTTTTTTTTTTTGCCCTCTCAATGTCAATATATGAAGGTTGATTAACATGAAAAACTTGTTAGTTTGATTGCAACGTCTGTTTTTATCTTCTCTAATTTGGATTATCGATCAACTTCAAATCATTTATCTTTCTAAATTTGTTTTATTCATACCTGCACTTAAACAGAACCAATCATGATGAATCTATGCTGAATTTGGAAACTATAGCCTCTAGGTCTAACCTTGTCCAACTAATAACTCCAAATAGAGGTGCGCCTTTTCTGTTTTGTTTCAACCATGTTGACTAGATCAATTTGTCTATCCAAATTAACATGAGTCTTGTTAGTTGACTAGCGCAAGGTACGGCCTTGTCCCAGATGATGGTTAATTAATCTTTTTGAGCATGAGGGCTAATTGACTAAGATTTGGATTTATTAATTTCAACTTCATGGCATCTATTAATTTTTTTTGAAAATATGTGGACGGTACGGGAATCTCACTGAGCTGAGCTGAGAATAAGAGCAATTGTTCTATATTCGATATTAAAAGATCGATCTGATAGAAAAAATAAAAACTATTTGGTACGCAGCTTACCTTCAAACTAAGCTACATGCATGTTACTTTATAAATGAATTGAATCGCCACATGTAAGTTGGAAGTGTGTACTTTAATTTAAACAAAGTGATGTATAGTAACGGGGTAACCATGTGAACGAACGGGATGCATGAGTCAGATATTCCGTCCCCGTGCTCGATGCGGTGGACTCGAAGTGCATGCATGTTTGGCGCTCCACACAAACTCCACCACATTTCCTCCCCCAACCCCTCACAAAATATATATATAAATATATATTTACATATATATACATATACACACAGACGACACACACAAAAGTGAACGGTGCTGTTTCTTGGGTCCTTTCTCTACGCCTACTGTTTGTAGGTCCTAAACTAAAATTAAATTACGACGCATCTGAGCATTGAGCTTACTGTCGCGACATTAATGGATGTTGACATGTTACTGGAGCATGGTAAAAATACGGTCACGTGAGGTTCGCATCTTTACATTCGTTCGGGATTGGGGCTCCAGCGTCCTTCTCCCTCTTTTCTTTTCTTTTCTTTTCTTTTCTTTTTCCTTTGTCTCCCTATCTTTGCTCTCCCTCTCTCTCTCTCTCTCTCTCTCTCTATAACTATGGCCTAAGTTCTAGTGAGCAACATTGGTCCTAAGAAGTAGCATCGTGCAAAAAGTAACGAAGAGTGACATAGATTCTTTCTTTATAGAATTTCTCAAAGGGCTTCTAGCTTAAAGATGAAGACGCCTCTCGCGTACTTTACTATCCTCCCAAATTGGATATCAGAAATATATATATTGTTTCACTACTATAAATTTAGGGTCAATTTTATTTGTGCCCCTTTAAACTTCAAAAACATTATAGATATTTTTATAAATTTGATTATATCATAGTTATTCCTACAAATATTTATTATTTTTTAAATATACCCTTATCCTTACTATTCATCTCTTTATAGAATGATAAAGTATTTAGATTATCATAAATATGGTCGAAATGTCCATTTTGTCCTTAACTTCTAAATTTTTTACAAAAATATTTTAGCGTGATATATTTATTTTAAAATATTAAAATAAACAGTAAAATATATCATTTTACTGCTGTGTGGTTTATAAAATAAGATACTAAAATAAAATACTTTATATCATTTATTTTAAAATTTGAGATGCCAAAGCACAGAAATTCATGCTAGTTCAAATAACTTAATTCACATCATGCATATATATTTAAGTTATACTTTGAATAAATTGTTTAACCTAATTTTAATGAGTCAATTGATACTTTAAACAATTTTTTGCTAAATTTTTTTCAAAATTTTTGATTTTTTTTATTTTTTAGCTTAACTTGTCAGGATTATATATATATATTTTTTTAACTGACAAAAAACTTATTTCTAAATGTAGATTATTTATAAACTTAAAAGAGTGTTTATAAAATTATAAATGATTTTATAATCAATTAAATATTTTAAGATGGTAATGACAATAAGGGCAAAGTTGAAATTTTGTTTGTTGTTTATTCAAAATTTATAATAAATTAGTGTAAAGGTTATTTTTGAAAGTTACTCTCTTTTAAAAGATTATTTATGATATTTCAATTTTTATAGGGGCATTCATGATATTAGACTTATTCGAAAGGGTAGTGATGAAATTTTTTCATAAATTTATGAGTGTAGATCTTTTTATGTTTATAAATTTTCGGTCATTAAATTTATTTTTTTGATTATTTTCGAATCGTACTATTCAACCAACAATCCACTTAATTATAGGAGACTATTATCATCTTAATCTGGGACCACGATTATTCCAACCGCACATTTCTTCATCTAAATGCCGAAAACTTATAAGTACAAAAAGTTTTATGCTCATAAAAATATAGTATCCCTATATATATATACACATACTACGTAAACATTCCTCGAGCTTTTATCCAAGTTAATTTATGGGTAAACTTTAAAAACCATCCCCATAGTTTCGCACTTTCTCACTTTAGTACCGCGTGATTTAAAATGTATCAAGTTAGTATTCTATAATTTTATTTTTATCTTTTCGTCAGCTTCTCCGTTAATATTTCGTTAAATTATATATAAAAAATTTTAGATATCCCATCTAGGTTTATTGAATATTCACGTTAGTGCTTTTTAGTTTTAACTTTGTCACTGATTTAACGAAAAAAATTAATAGAATCAATAATAAAAAGATAAAAATAAAATTACAGAATACTAAATTGATACACTTTAAATTATAGGGGTGAAACCACGGGTGGAATTTGAAGTTTTTCCTTAATTTATTATCCTTAACACAACAACAGTTAAACAGCGCCTAAGGAAGTATAAGGATCATGAATTCCTGACCAACTAACACTTTGGATTCAGATCATATTTTCGCTTTACCCCGACTAGACCGGTTTCATATATATATACTCCAACGCTACAATATGCCACTATTCTTCCTCTTTTTTGTTGAAATTCACTATTCTTGCTCCTCGAGTGTAAGCAACTTGTTAGGGATAAATTAATAACCAATTTAGAATGCTCAAATCTAAATTACCAATACTTAGATCCTAATTATCATATATAATTTTCATTGTATCTAATGCGGGACTACTGAGACACGACGCTAATTAGAGAAAAGGAATTTATTTAATTAGCATCATCAATGCATTTAAGATCATTTGCTTGCAAATAACTCACGGATAATCTTAGCATCGGATCGCTGTCGTACATAATCAATCTCTCAAGATACAGCTGCATATATAGAAACTGATCTAAGCCACAATCTATTAACATATATGAATTCACAATGTTTTTGCCACGTGGCAAGTTTTCTTTCAACCTCACCTCCTATTCAANGCTTGTTTGAAATTAATTCGAACCGAACTCGAGCGAGCCGAATATCGAGCCGAACACGAGTGGAACACGAGCTGGCTCGCTTATTTGCCAGCCCTACTCGTGAGGCTATATGTCTTCCACTTCCATCCCGCAGTTAAAGCATTGATTTCTAAATATAGAAAATAGTTTTTGCTTGACCGCTAACTAGGGTGGGTGGAGCTAACAATCTTATTAGGAGGGAGCAAGTATACGTGTGGTTCAGAAAAACGAAGAAAAAAAAAAAAAAAAACTGTCACCTCTTGCTGGTTCTATGGTTAAAACAAGAAACAAAGTACTCAATTCATTGCGCCAATCTAAAATTACATGATTTGCAATCCAAATTTATGCACAAATTAATATTCAAGACTTCCGAAAGTTAATTAGTTCTAAATATAATTGTAGTATTATAAGTATGGAGGCTTTTGTATTCCCATATATTTTTTTCATTGATTGACCTTAGAATCGACGATTCATATTATTAAATATGATTTATTAAATATGAATTAGACATTTGAAATATCTAAAATCGAATTTCATAATTTTTAAAATTTATAATAAAGTCTATCAAACGGATATAAAATGATCAGTCAAAATTAAATTACAGTCTATAAATAGAAAATTGGAATGTTCAATTCAAAATCAGAGTTATTGATCTTGCTCTAGATAGTGAATAGATTATTTTATGAAAAATTTAACTATTTTTTATTCTTTTACACTGTTAAGTTATGAAACATATGATAATTATCAAATTTGTCAAATTTGAGGCTCTCTCATGGAAAGGATATGATATTAGAAAGTTATTAAACTCAATTTCTAAAATATTCAAATGCTCTGAAGTTTATTTATTAACATGAATCATCGATATGAAAGCTCTATTATCGAAAAATAACTTATATATAAGCACGAAGATAATCATACTTAAAATATTATAATAGCCTGGCTCCACTGTATATACTATATATTTAGTTTTATATAATACTACCACATATCTATTACCATATATGAATTCCTAATGTTTTTGCCACGTGGCAAGTTTTCTTTCAACCTCACCTCCTATTCAATGATCTTGGCTTTTCCTCTCCCCTTCTCTCTATTCAATAACCTTTAATCAATGCACTCTTTAATTTATACGTTACTTATTTTTCTCTTCAATATTGGTTATTTTTACTTCTCCCTCTTCTCCCTCAAACCTCCTCAGTTCTTTGAAATCATGAGAATTAATTAATCCAAAATACAACATTTAATTATATGCAGCATATTCTACCAATGAGTAGGCTTTGTAATTCCAATCCACTCCCCACCTCTATTAATCCCCCGCCCCCCCTCTCTTTTACATGGCCTGTTATTTTTCATGCAAAAAAGAATATCATCATCTAATCTCCCACCCCATACTCATCTAGCTCTCTCTCTCATTGTGTTAATAAAAATGATGAGAATGATGAAGAAGAAGAAGAACATACAAAGAACGTTGTCTCCTTCAAAAAGTATCGTCCCGCAAAGCCGAGCCGCGGCCCATATAAGTGCCCGCTGGGTTGATTCAGCTGCATTGGAGCTAACTCTTTTTTATCTTTCACAATAGAATGTTCAATAGGCACATAATATGATAAAATTGTATGTCTCTTACTATATTTTGATGATTTTTAAAAAAATTATATAAGCTTCTAACTATAATTTTATTTTTTTAGCAGTTGAATTTAGTCATGCAAATTAACTGTACTTAACATGGTATAGTTTCCTATACATCAATAAGCTGTAAATATAAATTTTATTAAAAGTTTAAAATTTTGCTTCTATTGTTTATCCGCTGCATCGCGCGGGTTTCTACACTAGTAGGTACTTACAAAATGATATGGCCGTCGACCAGATCTACTACAGGGAGAGTTAATATACTGTAATCGTTTATGTCATTTAGAAATAAACTTAGCTAGAAATATGAATCAACTAGGATTCGAACTAGGGACCTCGGGTACCAACCACTAACCTCTTTGCCACTTGCACTAGGAATGGCCAGTAAAGAAAGACATACTCTACCCATTCAAGTTCGGGAGAGATGTGGGTTCGAATATTTAGTTACTATTATACCCATCGGGTTTATTTGAGCATGTCTGGATAGTGACTAATCGTATACTATATATTTAAGATCGTATACAGATTTAGAAACAAATTGTATTAATTACTCAAAAAATATATATTATATTATAAATTTAAAACAAAAATATAAAATGTGTAATGCTTACACTTGTATTAATTACTATAAAATATATATAACACCACCCTAAACACATACAACAACATAATAGTTGAAATTATATTGATAAGTCCAAAGACTCCAATTAAACACACCCTATAATATAATTATTCATATATCATGTAACACATGTGCCTACTATGATATAGTTAAAGCGCATATACAATAAGTCCGAAATATAATAGCGAAAAGATAAGTATCAAGTTTTTCAATTTTTACAGATTTTTTAAATTTATTTCTCTTTGTTTTAAGTTTAGACAGTCAGATATTTTATCGGATCTGGATCCGGGTCCGGATACTATTTCGGACCCTATCCACCACAAGATCCGGTCCGGATTGGGTATATGGGTATAAGGTAATACCCGAAACTTTAATAATTAATTTTTTTTACTCGTATACTATCCATTTTTAGTTGAGTCCGGATCAGGTTCAGGTCGGGTCAGAATATTGCATATTTGGGATATCTCTATTAAAAATATACTCCTAAAATTGCATATTATAGCTTAATATACTGTAATTATTAAGATTTTTAACAATTGATTGCTTTCAACAATTAATTCAATTAATTCATTTATTATTATTTTTTTTTTTATGTAAATGTGCCTAGCAGCGCGTGAGTTGTGTGGCTAATATTTTTACAGAAAAGAATTTAGGCTAGGCAAAACCTCAAGTAGTAGATTGCATTATAGACTGCGGTGGCAACGAACTTAATTGTTTAGTTACTAGATTTGTACTTCTTGGAGGCCATCACAATTGCATTATTGGATTATCAAACTCATCGGCTTTCACTTAAAAAAGTTCAAGTAGTGATAGGAAATCTTGTCAAAATTCATGTTGAGAATTTTATTTAGGATTACCCTCACATGCAACTATGCAAGTTGAAGAATATGATTAAGTACGGACAAATCGGAGCACTTGCTCTAACGGCTCAAGCGATCATAGTAGGGATGCAAATGGATCCGGTTGGTGGAGCTCCGCCCCGATCCGTCCCGAATGGGGTGGTAAGTGGGAACAAAAAATATAGAAAAGTATAATCCGCCCCGAATCCGCCCCGCCCCGATAAGAAATGGAGCGGGAGGTGGGGGAACTCTCCCACCCCCGGATCCGCCCCGTTTGCATCCCTAGATCATAGGATAAATCACACTAATAAATTTCTATGAGACTATTAAGGCAGTACAAATACACTTACGGCTGGTATTCGGTTCTGATATCAATTACAACAATCCGATCTGCTAGCAATAATAATTCGTTGGTATTCGATTCTGATACCAATTACAATAATCTGACTCACTAGCAATAATAATTCTTTGGGCATCCGATCTGCTAGCAATAATAATTCGTTAGTATTCGATTCTGATACCAATTACAATAATCTGACTCACTAGCAATAATAATTCTTTGGGCATCCGATCTGCTAGCAATAATAATTCGTTAGTATTCGATTCTGATACCAATTACAATAATCTGACTCACTAGCAATAATAATTCTTTGGGCATCCGATCTGCTAGCAATAATAATTCGTTAGTATTCGATTCTGATACCAATTACAATAATCTGACTCGCTGGCAATAATAATTCGTTCGGCCCAAATCACCGACTCAAAATAGCGTATGAGATCTTATATAATCCAATCAGAATTATTTTTCCATCCGATGTGGGACTATTGGAATGTTACACTTAGGTCAAAGTAATTTCTTAATCAACCAAAGAAACTTTCCAATATTTTAGTGAGTTGAGTTGAGTTGTCTCGGGTCCACCAATCTCGGGTAATTCAAAAATCATAACCAACAAAGTCTTAGATATCTTTCATAATCTCATAAATATCGATGACGGCATGTATCAGAATTTGATGGTATTGATGGCTAAATGGTTGGTTGAAATAAATTAATGTCATGCTCACTCTCTAGAACAGAAAAGGATGGAATTTGGATGATGAAATTTGTATCAGCAAGAGATTAGATAAATCACAAAATGGTGGGTTCAGTATAATGTCCAAAGGAACCTCACTCACAGCCTAAATTGTATTTGCACCTGCTTTTGAGATGGCATAACACATTGGATGATATTATCCACATAATAAATATTGATTTTTTAAATGTAAAATGGTAAATTAATGTAGTTGGCTAAGACTAATGAGGGGAACAACCTGCCTGGTTAAATTGCATGTTGCACTGGCATGTAGTTCTCTCTTATTCTAGGATAATTCATTAAAAAATTTTAAACAACTTTATTTCTGGTCTACCTTTTTCTCTTTTGTGTTTGGGAAATAAGCTTGGATATGCCCAACTAAAGTGGGTCTTAAGAATGTTCCTGCATGGCTAAAGAATTCTCCATTAGCTACCCAAAAATTTAATTCTCCATTAGGTATATATCCAAAAATTTGAAACAACAACATATTTTTCATTATCCTTAATTACAATTTGAACCTTGTAAGAAAAAGAAAGAAAGAATATATAATATTTCGACTATAGTGTATTGCTTTTTCCCTGTATGATAATTAAACTATTTTTCATTCAATACAGCACTAGAATATTCCTAACCTTAAAAAAAAAAAAAATCAACTTCTTTAAGCTAGGAAATTCCTCTTTATTTTAGAAAAATACAAACACTCTTCTTTATTTTCCATTTTCAAACTAACACAAGCAGCATAACAATATCAATGTAAGAATAACAATATCAATATCTATAATATGTATAAGAATCCATTTTCATGAACTCTCCCGTTCACCATTGATCCTTACTAGTTCCCTTACTAGTTAAATCGTTTGTTGCAGTCCCAGTCCAAGTTAAGTCGTTTGTTGCAGTCCCAGTCCACTGATCTGAGTTTACTAGTACTTCAGATTGAGTCAGATAAAGAAAAGGATTCAGAGGGGGATCGATCTCAACCTCCCCCTCCAACATCCTCACCACACTACTCATCGAAGGCCTCGCCTCCGCCTCGTACTGAACACACCACAACGCTACCTTACACATCCTCTCTCCCCTCTCTCTATCCTCCTCGGCTATCCCCGACAGCGATAGTATGCTCTCCATATCTCCCTTCTCAATCTTCTCCCACACCCATCTTGGAAACCACTCTTTGCTCTCGCTTTGCTTAGGGTCGAGGTTCTTTCGCCTCCCGAGTACCTCGAATAGAAGCATGCCGAAACTATACACGTCGCACTTGTGGGTGACCGGAAACGGCTTCCACAGTTCGGGAGCAGCATACCCCGGAGTCCCTCTCGCCGCGTTGAGCGTCATGTTATTGTAACTGTCACTATCCCTTTCACACAGCTTCGCTAAACCGAAATCTGCAACCTTGGGAATTAAGTCTCTACTGAGAAGGACGTTGGCGGGTTTTATATCGTAGTGCACTATCTTTTGGTGGCAATCGTCGTGCAAGTACTGGATTCCTTTCGCCGTTCCAATGGCAATCTCATGCAGCTTCGGCCACTCGAGCCTATTTTGCTCGTCAAATATGTAGTGATCTAACGAGCCATTTTCCATGAACTCGTAGAGAAGTGCTTTGAGTGCTTTGTCGAAGCAGAACCCGTAGAGCCTGACAAGATTAATGTGGCAGGTTCGACCGATCGTTCCGACCTCGGCCACGAACTGCTCCTCGGCTCTCTTGTCCATGCTCGCTTTTAAGACTTTAACTGCTATATGCATTCCGCCGGGGAATTGCCCTTTGTAGACTTCACCAAAGCCACCTGAGCCAAGCTTTACTGAATAGTTCTCGGTAAAAGCTATAAGCTGTTGGGGTGTGAATCTCACAGGCCTGTCTCTAAGTACTTCATCAAGGAACCTCTCGATTGGTTCTGCTTCAGTCGCTGAGCCTTCACTTTTGGAAGAAATCTTTGGTGGAGTTCCATCACTACTGCTAGTCTTCACTGGCAATATTGACGGGTCATTCTTTTGCAGTTTCTTCTTTCGGCAAAATTTGGTGATGAGGAAAACTACCAAGAGAAGTATTATCGCGCCCACAAGTGATGCTGTAGAGTAATTAAGTATATACTAATTATAAGAGGAAGCTAAGAGAGGCCTAAAGTTTTTTTTCTTATATATTATTCTTTTCAAATTTTTGCAAAATGTTTCGAAATTTTGTGCCGATTGATCAGGGGTTTTCTTACCACTGGTCGCTGCAGCTATTTGAGGACCCGACATACCTGGAATGATCAAGAAATCTAAGCTTAAATTGGTATTTTACATGTAATTTTAAAAAATATAGACAATAACAGGTGACTTTTATTATCATATCTCAACAACATGAAGTACTGTCGTCATTAATAATTTTTTTTAAAAAAAATTCATATATTAAGACAAAGAACAGGGTTCACTGTTATGCAATCCTCATTATGCATTTTCATATTGTACAATTTTTTTTTTTTTTTTTTTTTTTTTTTTTTTTNTATCTTTCACAATGGAATGTTCAATAGGCACATAATACGATAAAATTGTATGTCTCTTACTGTATTTTGATGATTTTAAAAAAAATTATATAAGCTTCTAACTATAATTTTATTTTTTTAGCAGCTGAATTTAGTCATGCAAATTGACTGTACTTAACATGGTATAGCTTCCTATACATCAATAAGCTGTAAATATAAATTTTATTAAAAGTTTAAAATTTTGCTTTTATTGTTTATCCGCTGTATCGCGCGGGCCTCTACACTAGTATATATATATATATATATATATATAAATTAAGCTTAATTTCTTATGATAGTCGATTAGCCAACTTCTTTTCTTTTTTTTTTTTGGAGAAGAAAATAGAACGTTGCCTTCTTCATTCATTAAGATAATGAATTTAGCTATATAGAGTGAAGCAGCAGGAGCCTCAAGAGGATTAAAAATTAAAAAAGAAAAGGTCTAAAAAGAAAATTATAAGAAGAGTCATAAAAAGGTTAAAAACAATTGCGACGTCAAATCGAGTACTCAAAATTTATAGATATCGCCCAGCTTTGCAGAACTCAGCCTATTCCGTTGACAGTTTCCAACGCGTTGGGCATTAGAAACAACGTCGGTAAATAGGTTTCTAAAAATAACATTACTAGCCAACTTGTTTTTAATTTATGGTTTGATGCCCTTGTAATAAATTAACTCCCTTGTCCCCTCGCAAAGGATTTGGAGATTAGGGTGATAGCATCTGGGGATGCATCCGAATAATTAAACAGGCTCAACAGCATGTACCGGGCCCCCGTTCGGATCTGTCGTGATCAATTAATTTCTTATTGTTTGGTGAGCAGATTCGGGTAGTCAAAGTATTAATTTGTCTCGGGAGCTTTATTCAGATGGGGTGTGAACTTTCCCTTTCCCTACCCTTCTTTTTTCTATCCCCATTCCTTTGTTCTCTTCCCTTTTCTTATATTCTCAGTTTTTTATTAATGAAAAAGTTCAACTCCTGTGGTAGTTTTTAATGGATCAAATTTATAAGAGAGAACAAAAGGGCATTTGGATTTGCTGTGACCACTTCAGATTTGTCCTACTAGAGAAGATTAATTATTAACAATTAGAGGATGGCCTGTCTAGTAAAACTAGAAGATCAATAATTAATTAGTACTTCAATTAAGAAAACTAAGCTTCTGAAAGCTGGCATATATACGTTGTCTCATCTCTCTAGTACCTTTACAGATGATACTTAATCATTCTACTCCACCTTCCCTTTTTCTTTCTTTAATCAAAAGACTTCAAAACGCGCTTACTGTCAATTAATCTGACAGTCTCAGCATTCTGGTCAAGTTTATGTGGCTTGATTGGAGGTTTTTCGGAAAATTATACTTAACTAGTAAGGTTGGTTGAGAAGTTCTGACCAATCCGTTGTCGAAGTGTATTGGTATTTACAAGTTTATTCCCGTCAATCTTGCGACAATCAAAAGTTTCAGACTTTTTTATTTATCCGTCGAATGCATGTCCGATTTATGCTTCTCCGGTAGAAAAGGAGGGAGTAATGGAAAAGAAAAAAAAAAAAAAATCTGATCAAGAGGTTAACTGAACAATTCTATCTTTACTTAAATACTATAAACATGATACATAAAATCAGTGCGAGCTAGTGTATATGTTTTACACAACTATTCTTTGTTGGTGGCTTGCTCGATAGCCCTCTCAATTCTATTGATACAAGACCTATAAACGAAGCCCAAATAGTCTACAACTGTTTCTTCATCTGCTCCCTCCATGGGATCAATTTGAAATTCCCACTCCACTAGTGTTGATCCTTCGCCATAATCCACAAGCCTAAGGGTGTTCATAGACCCATCAAGCCCCACATTGCTCGACTCCATCTTATACACATAACTGTATGAAGGGCTATCCATCAAAATCAACCTCTCTTTGAGCCATGACCTGTCCCCGTCGTCGCTGGGGAACATAAGGCCGGAGATTAAGCGCGTATATCCAGGAACGCCTTCTTCGCCTGCTAGTTTTGTACACTTCTCTACCATGGGCATCCATTCGGAGAGTCTCGAGCTTAGCGAGACTAAGGACCAAACGCTAGCTATTGGCACGTTAACTATGCCTCCGACTGAACCATGCCATTTGTTGTTTGTTTCCTGCCGAGACAAAAGATCGATGTGGCACGTATGTATGTATTGCATTATATCAGCTTAAGTTTATTAGCTAGAGTATATCAGTTATTTGTTATGATGCTAGAGCAGCAAGAATAGATATATAAAATGTGCAATTAACGCATCCTTTTTATACATCGATGGTCGATCTTAAGCATTTAATGAAGCTAATCGGTTGTTTAATTCGCAGCGTCTATGGATAGTATAGCCATCAACTGCTAGCTAGTCTATAGTTCTTTTTTACTTTTTCTCTTTTCTGAGGAACAACATAACACACCGGTTTTAAGGCAACTATTTGGGATTAGCTTTTCCCATGATGAGTTATTAGCTGCAGCTGCTGAATTAGTTGTAAGAAAGATAAAAAAGGAACTGTCATTAATCATTGGCAAAGACTATAAAAAGAAGAAGAAAAGTTGCAATTTTTACTACTGTTGCTAGAATTTAATTACTGAATAGCGAAATAGAACTTGAAATATTTGGAGAGTAATAGGTTGCTTTATCATGCCAATGGGGCACTCATGGGAATATTTTTTAAGCTTTCATTATAGAACCTTGGGATTTATCATATGTGCTAGATGGGGTCCTCATTGCAACATTTCCTGCAAGGCTTTGTAGCAGCATTTTGCCTACTAAGAAAGGCATGCAAAAGCCAGGGAGAAATGCAAACGGCAAGGACACATCTCACAAGCATAAAAAAGGGAGAGAAAGAGTGAAAATTTTAACTCAAAAAAAACAGAAAAAAGAAAAAGAAAAAAAAGAGGAGTACCAATCTCATGATTGCCATACCATGTGGTGTTTCATCCTATTTGATCCTGTTTGGTGATATCAGAGACTTTTTTTTTTTTTTTTCTGGGCACCCGGCCCCTTATAAATAAACTTTGTTAGATATGATCATTACCCGCTTTAAAAGCCCCACACATAGACAACATGCACTCCGCAAGCACCTAAGATTAAGCATATATAATTGTGTGCTTGCTATAAAACAAATCTTGTTGGAGGGGAATCCCAAGAGGGGGAATGTATTGTTTGGAACATCACTAGAGGGAGAAAGCATTGCAGCTCATTAGAGAAAAGGGACAGTTCCAAGGCTTAACCTTCTTAGGGATTTACAATATTCCAAAGGAGATCTTAAATCTTTGGCCTGGCACTACAAATTGCTGTGGATGGGTACTGCATTATTCAGAACATGCCTTGGAGTTCTCAAAAGGGGCCCCTATACTTTTATACTTTATAGAGAGAGAGAGAGAGAGAGAGAGAGAGAGAGTTTTTGGTCATAAAGTTGGATGGGATTTGCATGGAATTCAAAGGTATTCGAAGTGGGGAAAAGCAGAGAGCATCAACTACTTTTATTGCTTCTTTAAAAAAAAAAAAAAAACAAAAAAAATAAATATTTTCACCCCCTCTGATGGAGAAGCGGGTAAACTAGATTAGTATAGTATTTACCTCCGCAAAAACATGCAGTAAAAACGAATGTGGGGAGTCACTGTCAAAGTAAAAGAGGTGTCTTTTACTTCTTTCACTCCGCAACTCAAAAACCTTGTGGATGATCCTATGATCATGGCTTTACATCTAAAACCTTGTGGATGATCCTATGATCATGGCTTTACATCTAAGCATGATGCTTACTTTTGTTTCTTGCAGAAAAAAACGCGCGCGGTGCGTTTGGTTCAGATGGTAGGAGCTAATTTGCTATGATGTAGCCCTTGTATTAGTCTCAAAAGTCAAGAGCTATGATATGTTTAACTGTTTCACTGTGGACCACTTTGTCCTTATTTGGTTAAAGAAAATGGAGAACAAAGGATCATGCAATGCAAGCAACTAGGATAGTAATA
This sequence comes from Ananas comosus, assembly GCF_001540865.1. Classification (NCBI taxonomy): domain Eukaryota; kingdom Viridiplantae; phylum Streptophyta; class Magnoliopsida; order Poales; family Bromeliaceae; genus Ananas; species Ananas comosus. Next base: position 210,644 of record NC_033643.1, on the reverse strand, counting down.
ATGATACTGTAAAACAATCGTTGTACTCTAAAAATTTAAACGGTTAGAAAACGATTTTATATTTAACAGATACCACCTTAACTAACCAAAAATATATTATACATAATGCTGTAAGCTTTTCTTTTTGGCTGAGACTGGCTAAGCATCCGTACGTGTTGCCTCGAAGGGCTCGAATACTCAATATAACTGCATGCTGGTGAACTCTTGTTAACAACGCTGATGCTAAGTCGCAGCTAATTACAATTCTCCTTAATTAGTAGTGTCCTAACTTAGTAGAACACTTTTTATATATGCACTTTAATCACAACTGCAGTAAAACTAATGCTAGCCACAACTTAAGACAGTAATACGAAATTATACAAAAAATTGGTATTGAGACTGTTGAGCGCTTATAGAAACCTCATAAAATCAATCATCATGCTAGTCGAGGGTTCAGATAAAAAAAAGAGTGAAAAGTGGTCTGTTTCCTTAATCAGCTACAGTTGGGGGGTGAGGTTATATAGCCTAGCCCAAAGTTTTATTTAACAAAACAATATCACATGATAAAAGATCACATTTGGAGAAATCCAAAATATTAAAGAACTGTAGAAGAAAACATACCGAACGCAATCACGACAAAAGAAAGTCTTGATGTATTTTTTGCAGATTAAACAGTATGTACTAGACTTAGTTTGGAGCCTCACCAAACGAGAAGGATATATAACTATGCATAATGTGGAAATGCGAAAGATTAAATTCCTAGTTAATTCTAAGACTAAAGAGCTCTTCTAACATGCAAAACTGCGTAACTGACTTGGAAAGAAATTCGGATTTGTAATAATAGAATAACTGAGAGCAGAGGTTCCACCAGGTAAGAATGACATAAAGGTATCAAACAATTTTGGATGAGCCTAGTGTGGTTATGCACTTGAAGACACGCAATGACGGGTTTGATTTGGTTTCAAATTAGCCATATTTTTACATAAAAGCTTTTTAAACACATGAAACAAATAAAACAAGTTCAAAAAGATTTCTTGTTAACCTGAATTGGAAAAAGCGGATACTTCTTTGATGAGCAACGCTACTATGTTTTCGAAAGCATAAGGAAATTGGTGCTTCCATCTTTTTAACCCTTGAATCAAATCCCTTTGACCATTTATGTTGAATTCATATTATTATTCTAAGGAGGACCACTATCATTCTGATTCCTACGATTCTTGATTTAAGAATCAAAAAGTCGAAAGCACCAACTCCCTTATATTTTTGAAAGCATAGTGGCTCTACGCCTTCTTGAATTGATATACGTAACTTCAATGAAGAATTACCGATTAAAAAAATAAGAACTGAAATAGAAGGTTTCCATGAAGACAAACAGACACAAGCTATAAATTTGTCCTCAGCAAAGTCTAGCAGCTCCAAGCACAATGATAAATGGGGATGATTAAGTCAAACGGACAAATCACATCATATGGCGCCAACATGGTTTGATTAAAACTGAGCTTCCCTGCGTTAATTGTCTCTGATTGTACATACCCTACTTCGTCCCTCCTAAAAAAATGTCAACAGGTCATCCGTCCATGATGGTTCGTATCTTGGATCCAAATAAAGGTTGCTTAAGAAGACGGTGCCAGATTCACAAATACAGCGAAAACATAAAGAGAATCAGGAGCATCGGCGAAAGCTATTTCCCAGCCAAATACCCTGATGATGCATGACATATACATCCATACATGCATGACATGAACAGAAACACATTTAAAACAGAAAGGTTCCATCAGCGACGCATAAAATGTCCAAGAAGAAAATTAATAGAAATTGTCCAGGTTGTTTTCAATTGCAATAAACAGAATCCAACTAACAACACTTTGACAAAATTGCTCAAGAAAGAGTATAACAGCAAGTATGAGCTTTCTCTCATCCACCAGTCTTGTTTCTTGGTCACCTGTACAGTGAAAAAATGACTCTCCACCTTAACACTTGCCGGCGCTTACCTCCAATGTAATTGTTAGGGGGTGATTTAGCTCCCGAAAAACATCCTAACTAATGATCTGAGCCTCATAATCCTTCCAATGTAATTGTTAGGGGTGATTTTAGCTCCCAAAAAACACCCTACCTAATGATCTGAGCCTCATGGATTATGAGCCTTCTGTACTGCAAAATTGGACCCATAACCACTAAGACTCTACTGTCATGAAATTCAAATGAGAAGAATCTCTTGCTAGAGGGCTGTCTAGAAAGCTAAAGTAATGCTGAGATCCTGTTACTGAAGTATATCCTGAGTCAACAGCAGAATCTCACGACCTCCTTGCCTTTTGAGACCTGGAACAGAAATTTCAAGAATTTAGAACATGGGCAGAGAATATTTACCCTAGAACTTCAAACCTCCTTACTTTCCAACTGATAAATTATTCATTTCACTTTTCTCACAATTAAATAGTTACAGAAGTATTTCAGAAAGTAGAATAACAGACATACTAACAGAATACCAGCTTGAGTACCTTCGAGAAGAGCCAGAACTTGAAGCCTCAACAGATTTTCCCATGTCTGCATCGTCCTGGGGTTCCTCAACATCATCTTCCTCCTCATCATCGTCATCACTCTCAACCTCTGAAGGAGTCAATCTGCTCTGGTTGCCCATTCGCCTCGGCAGGTAAACATTGAAGAAATAGTTCACCAATTCTGTCAAGCTCTTTGAGTTGAAATGCTTCGATACAATGCCCCAAAAAGTCTTTCCTAGTGACGAAGGATTCAGTCGCTCAAGAGCATTAAACCTCATCTGCTCGTTACGAGTTAACAAGTTAGAAACTTCTTCTCCCATCTTATCAAAACCCAAACTTGAGAAAGCTGGACCCAACTCAGACTTGAGTTGATTCCTTGCCGTTCTTATATGACATCTGACACAAGCCATGGATCTTGGAAAGGGGCAATCACACATATCCAGCCTTCCTTTTCCAGTCTCTGCCACACTAGTTTCTATTACAGCTCCATCTACTGGCCAGACTCGCATGCCTACCCACTTCAAGGTATTCGGATCTTCTTTGTACCCAGAAATGTCTTTCTCTGACGGGGGCCCTCTCCACTCCAGTATATCGGCCTGAAATTGTTCACCCCTTCCAAGTTTTTTCTTCACGAGGTAAGTGGATGCAATCTTAACTATTTTAGGTATTCTCTGGGATCTCCGTAATGGTACCTGTGGTGGTTTCTTGTGTTGTTCTTCCAATGACCAGCCGCTTGCTTTCTGCCTTTTCTGGAGAAATCAAACTATCCAGTTAGGTGAAGAATTGGAGCAGACAAGTAATCAAGGACGTAAAGGCAAAAGCTTCAACGACGGTTAAAAGAATGGAATAATTTCCCTGCATGAAAGGATCACAGGAGCAAACAACACAGTTTCCTGCAGTGGGCGAAAACATAAAGAAATGAAATAGAATTAGAATGCTGATACAGTTATGTCCAAAACAATTGTGTCGTGAAATAGCAAACATGGAACTCACAACTCAAAATAGGCGAATTTTAAATTTAAATTTCTGCGTTGAATTTATAGAACTTACACCATTAGATGAGGATCTCAACCAGAGGATTCTTGCGGAAAGGCTTTCAAAACTCAAAAGAATACTTATAAATGATAAATCACGAATGAGCTCTGGTTTCGTGCATATAAGGAGTTAACTCAGGACCAATTACTAGACCCATTAAGGAAATTATCTTGTACTCTCATTAGCTTTCAAGACGATGCACCCCGCTAAAGCTAATTAATAGACATGAACCCATTGTAAAGTAATCGAGCTACCACCTTCTGGTTATCGGTTTTAGTTAAGCATTAGTGTTACAAAATTCAGAATACATATAGTTCTTTTCTCTTCTAGTTGACTTGCTTGATTCAACACTAAGGTAATTACCCCAACACAGAATATAAACTAAAGTTATGCACCATCAACAAAGTTTGTGTCTCTGTAACTAGTCTTAGTAAACACCATAATGGATAATGGTCATCTATAATTTTAAAATATAAAAAGCTTAATGTAAAAGAGAAAACAACACTGTTCCAACTATCTGTGACAAGGTTGGGATCCTCTTATCCGGCCAACAAAGTGGAGGATAAAAAGCATCCCTAAAGATCTAAGATAAGGTTGGGAAACTCCAATCTGTGCTATATGGTTGAGAGTCTGGGTCGAAAGAAACAACAGAATTTTAAGGCAGAAGAAATCTGACCTGAAAGCAGTTAGCATAATTGAATAACAGATGTGGAAAGAATGGAGTGACATTAAGAGGCCGCAAAATTTGCTTACACTTCGGCGGATTTTTTGTTTTTTCAACAGATAAGCATGTTCGGATTGTGCTATTCTTTGGGTAAAGTTGGAGCTTCTTCATTTTTTTTTTCTTTTTTGTAGTCTTTTATGTATACTTGTAACCCTTTTTTCTTGATTAATTGCTTTATTCTTGCTTTTCTTTCTTTTTCCTTGGCTAATTCCCCTTATCTCTCTTTTGTACTATTGGATTTTTGTCTCCTCTTGGAACCCTGTTGTTCCACATACGTACATATTCATTTGCCCAATGAATTCAGTACTTTCCTAAGAGAAAACACTGTGCCAACATAAAAAGAGTAAAAAAGAAAAAAATAGAAGCTAATGAACAGGCAGAAATCATAACGAAGAAAGCATGGTGGCAGTTATCCAGTCCGGACCAAAATAGCAACACGGGTGAAAGTAGTATATCTGAATCAATACTCACAGGAATACTGACCATTTGAATAATTTCAGAAACTCAGCATCAAATGCATGCTCCAAGCTGAACACACTCCCTGAATTGTTATATGATGATAACTATTAAATTGCTCAAATACTTAGTGAGGAATGTTTCGTAACTTTTGTTAGCTAAAGCTAAAGAAGGTTGGCTGAAGCTGTTCCAACTGTCATTTTATCTCATTTCATTAGGACTACACTGAAGCTAGAAAACATGGCCAATATACGAGACTGCAGATCAATGCAGGTTTGTTGTCATCTGCAATTTTCCTATTTACCTTATTAATTATTCCCTTTTGTTCTCTCTGCCTAGTTCTGAGCTCCATCAGAGTTAGTAATAGATACAGCCAAAGCATAGGATCGGCAAGTACACTGCATGCATTACTACATGGAAACCTCATATTCCTTCCTTAACCTCTAGTAGGGCAAGAAAAGCATGGTAAGGGAAGAACACAAGTGCTTGTACGCGAAACCATTACCCCAGAGAAGTTAGGGAACTCCTCCACGTCGGTGAGCTCCTCCACCTTCACGAACATAGCTCGCCGCGCCACCAGGATCTGCCGCTTCCGCTCCTTCACGACCTTGGACTCGTCGCAGGGATTGGCGGCGACGTCCCTCACCCACCTCACCATCTCCTCGAGATCCCTCTTCCTCTTCCTCTTCCTCGACTCCGACGACGAGGGGCTCGCCGCCTCGCCGCCTCGCCCCTTAGTGAGCTCCGCCGTCGTCTCCCCATGTATCTCGTCCACCGCTGCCGCGTCGAGCACCCTCCGCCCGAAGCGGCTCCCCCCTTGTTGGCCGAGGTACCTCCGCTGCCACGGGCGGGGCGGAGGAGGAGAGGTCGAGGTGGAGAGGAGCCTCGGAAACCCTAGGGGGCGGGGACGGGGAACGGGATCGAGGGAAACGGGGGTGGTCGCCTCGGCTTCGTGATCGCAGTGGGGGGAGCGGAGAAGGGAATCGTGATCGTCGAGGATATACATGCCGGCCATCTGAGTCCGGTGCTCCGCCTCTGTGTACGGATCTTCGCGAAGTCGGCGCCGGGAGGGCGAGGGAGCGCGGAGAGTCGGCGCTCCGTGGGTTCCGGCGACCGCCGAGGAAATGGTGGTTTTGGCGCCTATTTTGCCTTCTTCGCCCGCGCCTCCTCCAGCTGTAATTTACCCGAAATGGAAAGTGGGTTTTAAGCGTAATTAATTGAGTCGAGTTCACGATGAACCTCCTTTAAACTTGTTCTAATAATGGCAAGTAATTAGTACAGTACAGTTGGAATAAAGATGAAGACTTAATAATTACTCCATTTTCGCCCAGAAAAAAAAAAAAAGAAAAAAAAAAGGAGATTTAGATCCTGTTTCAATGCATAAATCTTTTATTCGATATATTTTTTTGATTTATTAGGAATGCTTAGAATGAAATATAATTTTTAGTCCTTAAATTATTTTTTAAAATAAAATCAATTATCTCATAAATAAAATATATTGTCTTATAAAATTATAAAAAGCAAGATTAAGGTATCATTTGGTTCGGGAATAAACAAAAAGTGGGTATTCCAAGGATAAATATAAATTAAAGTATAAGAGGGGATTAGATCAATTTTGCATTTAGATGAAAATTTGGTTATTTCTGGGAATAAGAAAAATAGCGTTTGGTTAGAAAAGATGAAATAAGAATTAAAGTGGGTAGTTATAAATAAAAAAATAATAATATTATCCCTTTCTTTATATTAGAAATTGAATTTTTATATTTTATATTTATATTTTAAAATTTAAAATTTTAACTTTTAAATTTCAAATTTTGAAATTAAAATTTAAAATTTAAAATTTAAAATCTCAAATTTTAAATTTTAATTTATTATAATATTTAAATATAATTTATTATAAAATTTATTACAATATTTAAATATAAATAATATGTATTAATATAGTACAATTAATAATTTTATAATAAAAATAATGTATTATAATATATAATATATTATATTTATATAATTTAGTTTTAATTCATTTTATAATTTTAATTAAGTTTAAAATTAAACATTGGAATAGCACTATTCCACTAAAATGGTGGAATAGTAAAAAGCTTGCTATTCCGGAATAACCGGGAATAGCAAGCTTTGACCGGGATAAAATATCCTGGTAAATAATGACCCTGTTTGGCAGAATAGCGGGGATAACTTTCGTTATCCCCGCTTATCCCCTGAACCAAACGGGGCTTAAGTAAACAAAAAATAAACCCCCCAATTACCATCATATTATAAAGTCTCATAACAAATAAGTTTTTTTAAATAATGCATTTCGACATCCAAACATGATAAAAGGATAAGCTATTTTATCTGCACTGCAAAGAGTTTGAGAAGAGTAATGGATTGTGATCCTCAATGATAATAATTAACTCCTCTAGCTATGGGGCCGAATTCAACTGTGCGACTGTGTCCATGAATTGGGTTTTGGATTAGAACATTGAATGTAAGATTAACTTAAAAAATTTTGAAAGCAAATTTCAGAAAGGGAGCCTCCTCCATATAAAGAACATGTTCAAGCTACATGTTCAAACTATATGTAACTTATAGGATTTCATTCAATGAACTTTATAATAGAATGGTAATTGCTATTCTGAGAAATTGCTGATGACTATGCTGCCTCAAACACCAAAAAGGCATTTTCTCATGGGAGCACCAAACAACTAAATCAAGCAGAAAATCTTATAACAAAATGAACAAAATAGATTTAAGACAAAACCCACCGGACTGTGGCAACTAGAACCCATCAAAATGAGGAAGATAAATTTTTCAATAAAAAATGTCAGAGCATCGAGAAAGAGTCAAGAAAGAAGAGAAAAACAAAGACAAGAGAAAATTGTCTTAAATTAATATACACTGCGAACCGCAAAACATGATGTCTTAGTGAGAATGGTGATAAATTTAGTCAAAAGTAAATTACAGGCAATAAGCCATAGAAATTATCCAGAATGTTCACCGTCAAACTAATAAAAATCGAGAATATGAAAAGTGAAGAGGAAAACTTCGTGTGTGATACTAATGACCAACATTGTTTTATTCCAATTGTAATTAGAATTTGTCTGTCTAATTAGTGTTAGGAAGAAACAAGTAGAGTTGCAATAATGAAGGATCAATTGTAGCCGAAAAACAAAAATAAGTATTGGAGTGTCTGGTCCATTACAAATTACCAACTTTTGAACTTCTTTACTACTTAATTTACAATATAAGAGACAAAGTATGATATGCAAATTAAGGAGTTGTTTCTAATAATTGTTCAAACAGATGTATTATTTCCTAATTGAATATCTAATATTTCTTCTTAGTGATTAAGTCTCATTACAACTTCTGATATATTCGGGCAGTGTTTTCCATCTTCATAAATTTATCTCGAAAAAGCAATTAAAATCATTTTTTAGATCGAAATTAACTGCATGTTTAGTTGGAAAAGTTTTGTACTTGGAATTAGAATTTGAGTGACTATCTTCCATTTCCTACCATTTGATTCGATATTTAGCTCTGTAGTGTAATGGCATCGAACTTAGAAGTCCAGAGTAGAATCTCATTCCAAAGTGAAAAATTAATAGCTCTTCGCAATTCTTATTTTAATTGCGAAACAAACAAATGAAATAGTGATTTCAAATCCAATTTTTCATTCCGGTTCTAATTGTCAACAAAACATGCCCTAGATTGCCCTAGATATCTGCGTTCAAATAATCATGCCAAGATTACCATAATCAAAGAAGAAAAAACTATATTCAATGAAAATAAGCAGAACCTTTTGCGTCAAAATCAACATGATTTGACAGTCGGAGTCGAGCAAAATACACAATGTCAATTGAAAAAAAAACAAATTAATCCCCTAGATAATTACTTTATCCTTTGAAAAACCCTATTAAACAGATTATATTTAAACACGGTATAGAGAAAAAGAATAAACTGTAACAAGGACAATTTGATTAGAGAAATAATAATAATGATGATGATGATAATAAGATGATGATGAAAGGGTGTGATTGAAGGGCGAAATAATACTCACAGTGGGCGAGCGAGCTTTTCGCGACCCGATCGCTTCCCTCCGAATCGGGCGAGCCCCTGACGCTAAACATACGGACTTATTTCAGACTACGACGAGACCGAGAGAGAAAGAGAAAATGGCCCTAGAAGAAAGGCGCTTCTTCCAAATACGGGTGTGCTCGGTTTTTCCGATAATATTTTACTAAATAAATAGTATTATAACCTGAATAGTATATTTTATTTCTTTATTTTTTTAGAAGTAATCTTTTTTTTTAAAAAAAATGTAGAAAATTAACTTTTATTTTTAAAATTTTTTATCTGAAAAATAAAAACGGGGAAAAAATATTTTTTTAATTTTTTTTTTCTTGAAAATATTGAGGAATCAAACACCCTCCCTCTAAGCAACTCCGCTAATGGCAAATGTCTAAAATGGCCCTGTTATAGTTTCATTTGATCTCAGATATGAGCTGGGGTTGTCTATTTAAGCTGCGATGTTGAAAAACTAGTGAGGGAGGATATTTTGATTAAGGATGTTAGAAGATTTCAAAGTGGACGGTGGTGATGACGAATTTTTTTTGATGATACATAATTTTAAAAATGTTTAAAAAATATATAATTTGAGTTATTTTTTAATTGTGTATATCTTCTAAATTTCCATAGTAGTCTGCATTAATTATTACTTTTTGAGCTAAAAAGACTGATTTGCCCTAGTATGGCTGAAATACAAAGAATTGTCCAGTTGAATATCTAGCATTTTGTATTGTAATGTAAATATGTAATTAAGCCTTTATAATAAATATTTTCCTTTTCCTTTTATTTTTTTTGTTTTTTGTTTTTTGTTTTTTTCCTTTTATTAAGTTATTCATCTTTTAAGTCACATCCGGAAATTTAAATTCATCACAATTGAAGACTCTAGCCAATCAAAGTAGAGCTTATTGGCTAAAGACTATGGCTTAGTTTGGTGGAGTTGAGAAAAAGTATACAGGATACGTTTCTGCGTTCTCCGATGAAACCGCAGAAAATATATTGTAACCGACTAACCGCAATATGCGGAACACAATATTATGTATGAAAACAAATAAGATATTTTTTCATCGTCGTTTATCACCGCACGTAATACAATCTCTTCGCGATTCCAAACGAAGCCAATAATTGTTAGCGGTTGAGATTTCGATAACTAATAAAATAGCTAGCTAGCCATTCAAATTCTGAAAGGTTTTATGAGATGTTAACAGAAGAATATTGAGTTTTGGATGAACCGTATCATAGGATTTGCAAATTGCTATTAAATTTAAAATAAGAGATTTTTCTTATACGAAATAGAGAATGAGCCTAACCTTCCTAACTTAACAATAAGTCAGCATAATCAGTATTCATTATATAGTGATTATTTTTTTAAAAAAGAAAAAATAATAGAGATATTAGCTATTGAAAGCTTTTTTTTAATTTGAAAGGAGAATCAAAGCATAATTTTGTAGCCAAGTTCAAGAGATATTTTTATACGTAATAAAAAAATGCACCAAATCACTAAAATCTCCATAAATAAAAAATGATGGAATCAATGCCGATGCGAATTCTAGTTCTCATTTGCGAGCAGTAAGACTTCGTTTGAAATTACAGAAATATTACGTTACGTGCTCGCGATAAGTCGGTTATACTATATTTTTTATAATTTCATCAGAGTCAATTATGATATATTTTTTATGAATTTCGTCAGAAAACATAGAAGTATATTCGCATATTTTTCTACCCAAACTCTATTTTATTTTATCTAATAACGGCAGCAGCAGATGGTTCTCAATACGGGAAGCCGAAAGCGCGCGGCGGCGCGGGGCCTGCAATTGCAAAAATATTTGAGAAGCACTGCAGGCGATGGGCGGGGGATCGGCTGAGGCGGCGGACGGAGCCGAACCGCCCGGCGCGCCGCGTATCCACCAACTGCTGGAGCTGATCAAATCGGAGCGCGATCCTGTGGCGGCGCTGTCCCACCTCTCCGCGCTCACGTCGTCACACCCTTGCTTCTCCCCGCCCGGCTCCGTCCTCCGCCCCCTCCGCCCCCGCTTCTCCGAGGCCGCCGCCCTCGTCGCCCTCAAGGCCCTCTCCCGCGCCCTCATGCCCGACCTCGCCCTCCGCACCTTCCGCAACCTCCCCCGCGTCTTCCGCTGCAACCCCGGCGTCCGCTCCCACAACGCCCTCCTCGACGCCTTCGTCCGCGCCCGCCGCTGGGACCAGGCCGACTCCTTCTTCGCCTTCTTCGCCCGCGGCGCGCGCGTTGCCCCCAACCTCCAGAGCTACAACATTCTCATCCGCGGCCTCTGCGACCGGGCCCTGCCCCACCGCGCCCTCGCCCTCGTCGAAACCCTCCGTCTCCACGGTTTCGAGCCGGATCGCGTCACCTACAGCACTCTGATATCGGGCATGATAAAAAACGGGGACTTGGGGAGAGCCCTCGAGCTGTTCGACGAAATGCGCGAGAGAAGCGTCTCGCCCGACGTGGTCTGCTACAACGTCCTGATCGACGGGCTTCTTAAGAAAGGCGAGTTCGAGGGAGGGATGGAGGTCTGGGAACGGCTAGTGCGGGACACTGCCGTCAGTCCGAATCTGTCCACCTACAACATAATGCTGGATGGGCTGTGCAAGCTCGGCAAGTTCGAGAATGTGATGGAGATGTGGAACCGGATGGTGGTGAATGGCCACCGTCCCGATTATTTCACTTATGGAATTTTACTTAATGGGCTGTGCGAGTCGGGTAATGTGGACGGGGCTGCCCGCGTCTATTCGGAGATGATCAAGACCGGTTTTGTCCTCGATGTCGTTATTTCTAACTCTCTCATCAAAGGTTTACTTAGAGCAGGGAGACTCGGGGATTCCTTGAAGCTGTGGGATTCTATGGGAAAAGCTGGGGATCGTAGTATAATCAGTTATAATACAATGATTAAGGGTCTGTTTGACAATGGCAAGGTAGACGAAGCAATTGGGGTGTGGGAACAATTGAAGGAGGAAAGCACATGCTTTCCTGATTCGGTGACCTATGGTGTTCTGATTCATGGACTCTGTGACAAAGGGCTTATTAGCAAGGCAATGTGGGTTTTGAACGAAGCAGAAGAGCATGGAGGGAAGGATTTGGATGTCTTTGCGTATTCCTCATTGATTAACGGACTCTGCAAGGATGGGAGAACCAAAGAAGCCATTTCTATTTATCAGAAAATGAGTAAAAATGGCTGCAAACCAAACTCTCATACTTACAATGTGCTGATAAGTGGATTTTGTCGAGGTTCTGCCATCAGTGACGCGCTACGGATCTTTAGTGAGATGGTTGGAAACGGCTGCTCTCCTACTGTTGTAACATACAACACTCTAATAAACGGTTTGTGTAAGGTCGAGATGTTTCTAGAAGCTTCTAGCATGGCAAGGGAAATGTTGGAGAAAGGTTTTAACCCAGATGTGGCAACTTACAGCTCGTTAATTGATGGTCTTTGTCGAGATAAGAAGTTTGATGCTGCTCTTGCTATCTGGAACCAAGTCCTCAGTAAGGGATTTGAGGTGGACGTCATTATGCATAACATCTTGATTCATGGTCTTTGTTCGGCTGGGCGATTGGAACAAGCCATGACTGTTTGCTTGGAGATGAAGCAGAAGAATTGCACCCCAAATGTAGTCACATACAACACGCTAATGGATGGGCTTTATGAAGCTGGCTACTGGGAAAAGGCATCTGCTATTTGGACTCAAATGTTAGAAGCTGGGTTGCAACTGGATATCATTTCATATAATATACGGATAAAAGGCCTTTGTTCTTTCGATAATGCACAAGAGGCGATCAAGCTATTGGATGATGCCTTGGTTCGTGGCATTAGCCCAAGTGTTGTTACTTGGAGCATATTAGTTAGGGCGGTAATCAAATATGGACCTATTTCAGTGTGATCTCTCTGATGTTCTTCGGTGAGGTATGGTCTTGCTCTCTTTATTTCTGCAGTAAGTGCATACTGATTCGCAGCTTGGACTAATCCGTTCTAAAATGCAGTTACAGAGGAAATTGATTTGTTTCTAATTTTGACATTATGTTTTCCAGTCGCTTCGTTGGGTATATATCATACCAATGGATTGGAAAAGCATAATGAAACGCCATGCACAAAATCTCCTGCCCGTATATTGAAACATGATGAGCATTCATGTTCTCTACTCCAATGGTATGTTTGATTGGATACATTTTAAGGCATCTAACATATTCTCCAAGCAAACTTTGTTCATCCATATCTTGTTTTGGTTATTATTATTTCTTCAGTCTATAGCTGATCATACCTTGCTTAGTCCATTTCCTAGTGCTCATCCACTCTATCTGCCAGTCTAATTTAATTTTGCAAGAGCTAACTTGTTCCCTTCATGTTCTTGTACTACCTTAGGAAGTTCTTTGTGCAAAGATGATCTAAAGTTTGTGCTCATTTAACACAATCTTCATGATGGAAATGCGAATTTCTACTTACATAATTTTCTTTTTCATTAATCGGAGCTCCATTACGAAGATAAAGTTTAATTCTTCCCTTTTTTCTTTCAGCTGTTGATCACAGCCGCTGCTTCTGGATGAGCCTTGCAGGAAAAAATGTAGCTATCAAAATCAGGTGCTGCAATTTCTGCCGCTCCGGCCTTTTTGTTGGACCGCAAATATACAAGGTAGATATATCTCCAAATTCTTCTCGACTATGCTCTTTCTATTTTCTTTCTCTTTGCTTCTTTTCATTCTGCTTTTCTAAAGTCTAGTAGGTTTTTGTAGAACAGGCCCTCAACTTCAGTCCTTTTCCAATCCGGTCCTCAAGCTCTTAGAAGACTCCCTGATTCTTTTACGTCCTCTCTAGAAATTGTTGCAGTCTCTTTAGAAGACAGTGTATGACTCTCCAGTTTCATCATGATGTATCGCAAACAGCGTCGAAGGAATTGAGCAAAAATTTGAATCACGAGTTGCATCATAAGCCAATCAAGAAACATGAAACAGGTACGGCCGATGCGTTTTTTCATTCAGTTGTAAATACCTACTACCCTCTTCATTACTTCATAATTTCATATTGTCATGTCTGTGATGTGGGTCTTCGCCAGCTTTGGACCGTGGGCTCGTTTGGGCTTTGTTCCTGGCCTAAGTTAATCGATTGTTCCACACACAGACCCTTAATTTCCGTACCCTATGCGGCTACTGAATTGAGTGTTACTCAGCCGTCGCCGAACCTGTATTTGAACGAAGGTGAAAAAATGTTGGGCCAGCTCTTTGGAATGCAGCTTCACGCCGCTTTGTCGACTTGTCATGCCTGAATTCGAAACAACATCCCTATAAAGGTGCGGTCAACAAGGATCTCAAAATATTATGAAATGAACGTGTTACGGTAACGATTTTTAAGAAGAAATTAATTGTTAAGTATTATTTAGCAAACTTTTCCCAAAACTTTGTTTATTACATGCCAAGGTAGATTGTCGCCTTTTCCCCTGGCAGACACAAGCAACCTATCTGTGTGCGCAGATGCTCCTACTGTTGATACTAACTAGGAATAATATTTCATTTGCGTAATGCTCGTTATCGAATGCACGTTCTATTTATTAGTTACACAATGATATGGTAGAGATGATTAGATTAATGCTATAAAATTCCTATCTGGCATGATGATAACGATGATGATAGTAATAAGAAACTGCAGGTGAACTTAAATACGGAGGAGGCCATGTGTCAGTCTAAGAGAGGTAATTAAATGGGGGTTGGAGGGAGTTGTGCTTCCCGAGGTTGAGAGGCCGCAGGGGGGGAATATAACGAACGTGGAATCTTCGACCCCAATAATGCATTTTTCGCTGAAGGTGAGGAACCAATGGGCGTTGGGCGGTGGGGGGCGCTTTAATGACAACGAGAAGCATTAAACAAGCCACTCTCTTTTTTGGACCCTTTTGATTAGAGGTAGATTCTTTTTTATTATTTTTTTATTTTTATAATTCTGTCCGCGCGTGTAACTAAGATCCAAGTTCAGAGTACCGAGTACCTTCGCTTCTTTTTTTGAATAAATAAAACAAGGTCGTGGAAGTACCTTATTGGTCGTAGTAGATTAGCCCCAAATAAACAACTCCGAAGTCCACTCTCCCTCTCCTAGGAGTTTAAAAGGTTGCAGTTATTTCATTTAAAAAATAGAATTTTATTACATCTTTTATAGAAGTTTTAAAAATAAAGTAAGGATGTTATTTAGTATTTTTAAAACTAGAGAAAAGAAAAAGAAAAAGTCGACAGCTTCCAAACTTAAAAGTTAAAAAAAAAAAAGAAAAAGAAGAAGTTGACAGCTTCCAAACTTAAAAGGGCAAAAAAAAAGAGCCAAAGATACCATATATCGGTGCGCAAATTTGAGCATGGATTAATACATATAATATTAAAAAATATATAAAATAAATATAAACAAGAATAATTTTTTAGACTGTATTTTTGGTCTCATTTTCGTTCTTCAACTTATATAGAAACATCCCTCTTTCTGAATTCGCTTAGCTCCAATACGAAAGATAGGTATAAAATCGGTGACGCCAGGCAGATTGAAGGAGAAAAAAATTTCGAGTAGCGAAATAGTAGAATAAGGTGACGAAGATCTAAATGACTACAAAGTAGATTATAGGTAACAATATAGAAGATACTATTAAAAAAATTTATAAGATTTCTAATGATAATGACCTTGGAGAATGTTCAAAATCAAAATTTAGGTGACGATGTGATTTCGGAATGGGATAAGTGGATATGTAGGAAAGGATCGTTACTATCAAGATCCCGGCCAATTGGTTTAATAGCTTGCTAGTGGGTCACTTGGGAGGTTCGGAATAGTACTATCTTCAGATAGATTAAGGTTAACCCTTTTTTTGGAATTCATAAGATTAAACTGTTGATGTCCCAATGGGAACAGCTGCTTTCAGCAGAAATGCATTTGTGCAACTGGTAGATTAGAACCTTTTTTTTTTATCACCCTTTTCAAGGCCGTGTTGCCTCACTCATGTAGCTTAATTCACTTTTTCTATGAATGAAGCGGATAGCGAACTACATTTTTCTCAAAAAATAAAAATAAATTTTGAGATAAAATTAAACTAAGATTCGAATCTACTGCATGGCCGAAGAGGAGGTAGCAAGGAGGAGAAAATGTTGGGAGAGAGAGAGAGAGAGAGAGCTAGAGAAGAGTCTGGAGAGAAAGAGGAAAAATTCTAGAATGCAACGGGTATATTAGTGACGTGGCGTAACAAATCAATCATATATATCCTTTTAGTGGTATATGTTCTATCATGATTGTAAAAAAATATTTTTATTGTACTTTTGTTTGAAAAAAATGAATATGAGTGGCTTGTTATTGATAACGTGGTGTAAGTGTGACAGTGTAGAATTCCTCGGGAAAGAGACGGCAAAACGCTGTTTAGACTAACTCTCCAACTTCACATTTGTTTAATTGGCGTCATAATTATCTCACTATCAGTTTGACTACACTATTGTTGACTTTTGTTTTTGTTTGGTTTTTACTGTAAATTTTCTTGACCGATGGACAATCAGGTTCGTCTGGAAGTGGGCATCTGATTTCGTAATCAATCGTGCATGGTGGAATGATTGATATGTGACATGACAGTTGTTATTCATATCAAATTAAACGTACTTGAAGTTTTACATTAGGTAATAATAGGTAAAAACTTCCGAAACTTATCTAACAATTTTTCTATTCTATCTTTTAATTTATTTAATTTAAATTAATCAATAATATTTTAATTTTCAAATTTAAATTATTTTTTTATTTTATTAAATTATATTTATGTAAATTATATAAAATTATATTAACTAAATTTATAAAAATAAATGATATACTTACATTTTAACATTAAAGTATTATTGTCTAATTAACTCAAATCAAATAAATTGAAATGTTGGATAGTAAATCAAATTTTTAAGAGATTGAATAGTCCAATTAAAATGATTCATAGGTTAGGTAAATTTTATATATTTTTACCTGAATTTTATTTAACGGGATAAATTGCACTGCTGGTAGTAGTCCCCAACAAACTTTATTTCGATTTCAATTTAATCTCTAGACTTTTAAATATATATTTTATTTTAGTCATTAACTTAGATTAAAAGCTATTGCTTGCATCTAATTTATCTAGTTTTTTGTACTGATCCATAAATTTTTTTTTTCAACCATATTATATTTTAAATTTGAAGATCTAATATTTAATTTTTAAAAGAAATCTACAGAAATGCAGAGGACCTAGACCTTTTTTTTTTTTGTCTCTAACAGTAAAGATATATATATATATATATAATATATATATATATATATAAATATATATAATATTGAGGATATGTTTTTATGCTTTTCAATATGACCACAGAAAATATTTCATAATCGATTTATTACAATATAAGAGATAAAAAAATAAATAAAATAATTTTTAATCGATTTATTTTTATCACTAATGTTCTCTCATAATTTCAAACAGAGACTTAATCTCGCACTATTTAATATAATTTTTAAATTAAAAATAATTTTTGTTACGATGATTCATTGGCTGTGTAAGTTTGAATAATACTGTCCGTACACTCTCCTATGCACTCTATAAGAAAGTCGTATATCGTTTAAAAATTTATATATTAAAAATATTAAATTAATTAAAATATAATTTTTATGAATAAAGTGAAAGATTTATACTATATTTATATACGCACAAGTAGCTAGCCTTGTGTACAAGTTATGAGTAGCATAGTTCTCAAGAAATAATTAGATTGAGTGGAATCTCACGCACTCTAGTGGCGTAGCATTAACGCCAATGGCACCTCGACATGTCATTTGTGAACAAATAATTTTTTTTAATGAATAGGCAAGAGAAGAGAGAGAGAGAGAGAGAGAGCAGGTGACGAAGAGAAACAGAGAGCTGAAGATGAAATTTTGATTACGTCTCTCATCAATTAACTAATTTGTTTAAAATTTAATTATAATTATAAAAAAAATATAATTATTATTTTTTAAGTAAAGATATGATAGATTGTTATTGATGATGTAACATAAGTATGATATATTAGAACTTTTTTTATAAAGAAGAGCGGGGTGGGAGTTGGTTCGTCAAAACGGACCGCAAGTGGCGTGACAGCTAGGACCCAATTCTACTTCAATGCGCGAACAAAACAGCTCACGGGAAAAACTCCAAATTAAGGCGAGAACAAAATAAAAGTAAAAAAAAAAAAAAATTGTAGAGCTTGGTAATAATAAAAAGCTTTATGCACGATCAAGGAAACGAACGAACAGCTTAATTCCATCGACTTTGCACTAAATTTTATGCAGAGAAATAAACTTAATTTGTTGTACTTGTTAAAACTACATATATATATATATATATATATATATATATATATATATATATATATATATATATATATGTGAAGAAGAAGCCAATTAGGAACAGCCATACTGCCGACAATGTCATTATCCAACACAACGACATCTTGGTTCCAACGTGAAAGCTTGTGACGCACACGTGGCGCCTTTTTGTACTTTGAGGCAAAGATATTTTAATTTTGGGTGGGACATGCATGGAGTGGAGTACCAACTCGTTTTGTACCTATCTCTCTCCGTTGCTCGGTTGGACTCCAAAATTAACTTAAACTTTAACCTCACATTCAAGCAAATATATTCCTTGCCGAGTGCACCTGTACCCTAATGAAAATGGCAACTCAATTTGTACTTGCACAAAAATATATTTTCCCTCAATTTTGCTTTTTTTCTTTGTCTTAATAAAATACAGCCGAAATATCAATTATAATTAACAGTATATGAATAGCACAACTATATATAGGCTTTTTTAAAAAAAAATATTTAGATGTCTAGAATTTATTATTTGATGGCAATACTGTTATATATGAATTTAAAGATTAAAAAGTTTATAGTAAATATTATATATTCATCCATTATTAATAGTATTCTAGTTTGATTTCTTATAAAGTATATATGTATGTCTATTTATATATACCTACAGTATAATTTTATATATGTAAATAAAAAAAGGGGCGAAGTTATTTTACATTGTAAGAAATATATAGGAGAAGTACTTAGTAAGATGTAATCTTGTATAGGTACTATCATCTGAGTTTGCTCTACCATATTATATATATATATTTATTTACCACACCAACTTAAAATACACTATTCCTTTTATTTATTTACATAACCATTCATGGTTTTTTTTTTTTTTTTTTGGTTGTAAAACTTTAATTAGTTAAGTTTACTAGATCAAGTTGAGACAATAAAATCTGAGAGGGAAAAAAAAAGAAGAAGGAGGTATCTGCGGACTGCAGCGTAAGACGAATAATAAGTAATATTTTAATTTGAGCAATGCTATTTTATACTGACGGGCAAAACTATAAATCTTATATCACTTTATTTCATTAGCTAGTCTTATTATTTTTTTAATATAAAAATTTTTTAAAAAAATTTGTAAATTTTTGGACGGATAATATGCAAATCTAACACTTTTGTATAGGTCTGCAGCAGGTAGCAATTTTTTTTTTTTTATAAAAAAAAATGGGTAAAGTAGAGAGTTCTAGAATTAACCATGGAAAATAATATTTTGGTGGTGCGAAAATTAATATAATAATATTTCGTGCTAGGTAGATAGATGCGGTGCGGAATATTATTATATTTACACGCACGCCCCTCGAAGGGTAAGAGCGCTTTTCCTTGGTTGAGAGGCCACAAACTCCACCAAGGCCCAATCGGAGGCCACCACCACCACTCTTCTCTTCCTCCTATATATATTTTAGAATCTCAAACGGTGGAGAGAAATAGTGTGAGTAAAGTAAAAATAAAAAATTTAAAAAAAATAAAAAAAAAATAGGGGGAGGGGCCGGGGGAGGAAGAAGACAACAACAGGGAGGGTCTAGATTCATTCATTCATCCTATTCCTCCTCCTCATCCTCTTTCTCTCTCTCTCTTCCTCTCTATCTCTCTCTCTCTCTCTCTCTCTCTGTCTCTCTCTCTCTGTGTGTGTGTGTTTTTGTGTGTGTGTTTTTGTGCGCGTGCGCGTGCCCATGTCGAATATAGTGAGCCCTTTTATGAATTCTTCGAGGAGAGCAGCGTTGTGGCTCCTCCCCGGCGCCCGGGTTTCTTTTCTCTGCTGCTTGCTGCTGCATCTGCTGTAGATTGATTATTGGGAATATAGTCCGTCCGACAGAGCGCGCCCGTTCTTAATTTATCCGTAGATTGATTCGATCTGGTCTCCAGCTCCGGCTCCGGCTCCGGCTCCGGCTCCATGATGAAGGAGTCGTGGATGGAAGTGCTTCCGCCGACGCCGCCGCACCTGGCGAGTCGGTTCCTCTCGCAGAGCAGGGGCGGGGGCGGGGGCGGGGGCGGGGCGTGGACGCAGGAGGAGAACAAGGCGTTCGAGGAGGCGCTGGCGCGCTTGGACCGCGACGACCCCGACCGCTGGGCGAGGGTGGCGGCGGCGATCCCCGGGAAGACGGAGGGCGACGTCATCGCCCACTACCGGCAGCTGGAGAGCGACGTCAGCTTCATCGAGGCCGGCCTCGTCCCCTTCCCGCGCTACGCCCACGGCCCCTCCTCCGCCTTCACGCTCGACTGGGACGACGACGCCTGCTGCCGCCTCGACGGCCTCACAGACGCCTACTGCGTCGCCGCCAAGCGCTCCGCCGGAAGAGGCCCCGATCAAGAGAGGAAGAAGGGGGTCCCTTGGACCGAGAAGGAGCACAAGTATGTCCACTATGTCCTTTTTTATTATTATTGATACTGATACTGATACTGATTTAGCTAAATTTATATATACGGTTGGTTTCAGGCTGTTTCTTATGGGTCTGAAGAAATACGGCAGAGGTGATTGGAGAAACATCTCCCGCAACTTCGTCACCAGCCGGACCTCTACCCAAGTCGCTAGCCACGCTCAGAAGTACTTCATTAGGCTCAACTCGGGAGGCAAAGATAAGCGGAGATCCAGCATTCACGACATCACCACCGTCAATCTGCCCGACGATGATCGGCCCCCCTCTCCTTCCCAGCCCCCGGTAGTTACTACTATGAGCTCGAGTCCGGCTCCTTCCTCTACTGCAATTTCTGATCAGATCTCGATGATCGTTGATTCCAAGCGACACAACGAAGCAGCTACCAGCGTTCTCAACTCGTCGGTACATAGTAATCCGTTCGTTCCATCCACTACCTTTGGAATCGATCCGTATGGATTGAAATTAGAGTCGCAGGATTTGCCCAGGGGAATTCTCAATGACTCGTTTGTTGGTTGGTAACTATCAGACGACGGACGGACGCTGCGTACGCTATCGGACCACCTCTGCCCTCATGTAAACAGAAGCAACTTCCTTGTGCTATTCGTCAGCTCCTTGTCCTTGATTTGAGCGGATTACGGATTGAGGATGGAAATACTTAGTACTATATTATAAGCTTTAAGAGCCTTCCTGCTGAGAGTTTTGAAGATGGGTCTTGCATAACGTCTTGACCCTTCTTTGTGTATAAAATTCATTTCTCAGTGTAGAACAAAATGATGTGCAGGAGAGCGAAACCTTCAAAAGGGTTATTCCCCTTTCTCAAGAGCTCGGTTTCTAATAAGCGATTTGCAAAGACAGAAAATACACACAAGAGTAATACTGTGCTCATTCTTGAGAGAAGATGAGCGTAGAATATGAGAAGTGGGTGTAATATCAGCAAGAGATTTACGCAAATCACGCTATGATGGTTCTTACACGGCCTCCCAAAGGAACAGGTTACTACACTCGAATTCATCGGTCCGAGGGCTTCTCTGATCTATGCTGCGGAAGAAATTGGAGGACTCCGAATGTTTCATTTCATCGTGCACTGTTCTTGATGCACTAATTGTGTTGTCTGAGCTAGCTGATGTCTTTCAGCCTCCTGCGGATATTACGAATCAAGTCTATATTTTAGCGTTCGGGGAGAGGAATAATTGCATCGAACTATTCATCTATTTATTGTAGGTTATAGATGTAAAGATTAGTATTTCATGCCTCCTTGACCTGGTCGCATTTCTATGTTGCATTTGATTTGTTGTTTGCTTTCGCTTATCGCAAATTTATTATGAACAAATTAGTGGGTATCTATTTCTTCCCGTAGCTATTATTTTTTTAGTCAATTCATTGTGCACCGTTGCATTAATTCCCCTTCCACAACCCCATCCCCCCAACTTATTAAATTCAGCTATATCAGCTTTCATTTAAAAAACCAAAAAAAGAAAAGAAAAGAAAAGAAACTACTATACCAGAGACTTGATCAGAGGGAAACAAACTGTTTTCATATGATCAGATACTTATAGTTGCGTTCTTAATGTATGCTGTGGTTTCTACGCATGTCTATTATTATTATTCCTTTTGTGTTGGTTGCAAGCTTTTAGTAGAACTTCTCCTAGATTTCTTAGTGCTTATAAGTATCAGTGCTAATATCACTGTCTTCAGACAAACTGAGCCTGAATATTACGTTCTCTGACTATAAATGCCCACTAAAAGGATAGTAGAAGATGAGTCGGATTTCCACTTGGACAGCATCACATGCTTAATCTCGACTCCTGTTTTCTGCTGTATAGCCGGTATAAGTTGCACAATTGAGTGGATAAACTAAAGTTACCTGTATACTTGCCCATGTATAGCTAGCTATTCTCATTGACGCAAGATCCACTTTCATATAGTGGTCACGCTTTTAGAAAAATGAGTGAGATTATAAATAAAAGCGGCCTATGGCATTGTAAAAGTGTCAGTCGAATGAAATCCGAGTCCCTGTTGTGGAGATGCACGAATCTGTCTTAAATCATAACTATTTGCGGGTTTCCCCCCCCCCACCCCACCAAAAAAAAGAAAGAAAAAAACAAAAGTGGCTATTGGCACCACCATCACTTCTCTTTGTTGTTGGCAATTTCAAATTGTGCAGGGTGTTTCACAAATGACAGGCAGCAATAAACAAAAGCCCACATACTTACTGTGGCTGTTGGAGTTGGTGGCGGTTGGCGTTCCTTTAATATTCCCAAGTGCATTTCAATTGTTGCTTGCTGCTGCTGCTGCTGCTGCTGCTGCTGCAGCTTTCTGTTTGCTGTGTTTATTGCTGCAGTGGCTCCAACTATCAGAAAGTGAGGTCCCGAAAGAGAGGCCACTTGCTAATTGTACGTGCTCCGCCCAATAGATAGAGAAGAGGGAAAAGGTTCAACGCAGCAAAAGCATAGTGGTCACATCTGTTGGCTTTTTATTAGTAATTGAATGCGATTCTACCCACTTTTGTTTTGGAGCCTTGGAGGAGATGCTGCTTCCTTCAATATTATTATTTGAAGTGGTTTAACTAGGTGCACTTGCTTACCTTTTTTCAAAGAAGACCAAGCACGCCTATGCTTTCAATTTGTTGAAGTTTTGAT
Organism: Ananas comosus; assembly: GCF_001540865.1. Lineage (NCBI taxonomy): Eukaryota > Viridiplantae > Streptophyta > Magnoliopsida > Poales > Bromeliaceae > Ananas > Ananas comosus. The sequence continues at coordinate 187,514 of NC_033643.1, read as the reverse complement.
CTGCCTTTTTGAAAGATTAAGAGGCTTCGACATTTAAAATGCTTTCCTCAACATCATCCCCATCCTTTATTCGTCAGTTCTGATTTTAATAGCTACGAATATGATCCTACAAGAGACTAGTCCATGCCCTAAAAATCTCTCTAAGAGGGGTCCCCAACCCCAAATGGTCGTTACAGTTGTAGATTTTCTCGCCGCACAAACGCGCCTCAAACAGAATCTTTCATGGAAAGCGTCAGTGCCCGCCAAAATCTAAATAAATCTTTTGTTTTCACTGCAAGAGACACCACAAGTTCAACGCCGTGTGACCTTAATTTCCAATGAGGAAACCATTATGAGCTTTACTGAATTTTTATCAGTCGACACAGAATCCAGGATGAATTTACACAAATATAGAGAAAACACTAGAGAGCGTTATGTCTGTCCATGCATTTTTCTTAGCACCCAAAAACGTACATATCTTTCTCAAATACTACAAGTAACTGAGTATCTTATTACACAACTCAGCCTATCGTTCTACTAAAATAGGTATATAGTACATTTATGCACATAATTATTGCCACAAAGACGTACCAACCAATCAGGAGTCAAAAGCACAAGAAAAAGAAAAAGGAAAAGAAAGGAGTGGGGCGGGGGCAGAAAGAAGGGAGAAAAAAAAAAAAAAAAAAAAAGGAAGAAAAGATACTGCTATAGAAATAGTTAATATAGCCTATGTATTTTATGTACACTCTATGCCGGATATAAAGGAGTCACAGATTCCGGATAGTCTAACCTCTTCCCAGCAAGAGAGTAATAGGCAAGCACCTGAGCCTGACTATCTACAAAATCTCGCCCATGATCGAGGGCAAAATTTATCATCTCCAGCAAAGATTGGCTGTGATCAGAATCACAATCAACAATCTCCGGCCAGGGATGGATAAGCTCCATGTTCCAAAAAGGCCGGGCCATGGCTAAAAGCCCGTGGCCCGTTCGAGACGCCTTGTAACCCTGGACCCATAAGTATCTCAGTAATGGCATTTCCAGCACTGCCTGGGCCAAAGCTTGCTCACTAAAGGAACAGCCTCTCAACTCCAGCTTCTGCAAATTCTTGCAGCCGCTGGCAAACTGCATCAACCCACTGTCGGATTCCCCGACATTACCCAACAGCATGTATCGGATGTCCGCGCTGTATTTCCCAACGTAACCAAGACCTATATCCGTTAGTCCTCCCGGTCTCAGATAAAATGCGAACCTTCGAAGTTTAGTGCAGCCTCTTAAGAGAGCACGAACCCCATTGTCAAGAGGCAAATCTGTAATTTTCGCTTGTTGGTCAAGCAAGACGAAGCGGAAGTCGCAAAGGTTCTTGCTGAAATTGCCGATAGATTCGAGGGCTGCATTAGTGATATCAGAGGCGTATACTGCTAGGTATTCCAGTTCGGGGCAGCCGAGAGCAATGGCAGATAACCCTACTTGTGTAACCCGACCCTCCTCATATTGGAGGCTGGGCTCGTCGGCCCCTCGCTCTATTCTGAGTCTCCGTAATCTCTTGCATGTGTTCGCGACTACTTCTAGTCCTCTATCTGCTATTGCATTCCTTACCTGTTGCAGAAAACTTACACTGAGGATTCAGTAAATGATAACAGAAAATATCTTCTCCAACTAATAAAAATCGTGGTAAAATTGTATAGCGACCTCCTCAACCATTGGCCATTTTGAAATAGACACCTCAACATTGTTATTTCTGATCGACTAATCAACTTGTGTTTGTTTTCAGTTTAGGTTATTTCCGTAGCTGAAATGAAGTGTCTGATAAAACTAACGTTTCCCTCAGCTACTTAAATGGGCTATTGCTGTCAACAAAATCCATAGTCGCACTTGAAAAGCAAGCTGTTACATTTAACAGTATCACTATTAAATTTAAATGAATCTCCAGTTCATCTAACTGTAAAATAAATAAATAAATAAATAAAATCAAAACAAGGAAAAGTCGAGGGGCAAGAATAAAATAAATAAACAAATATATAAAGCTAGGGTGTCTATTTTGTTATAGCCTGTATATGAGCGACTCTCCACACATTTTTTTACCTAAAGTCAGTCGATAACTGGCCATACCTCAAGAACTTGTAGATAGGGACACCGTTGAATCAGATTGCAATGATCCTCGGTGGTGAGAAAAGTGTACTGCAAGTCGAGCTTCTTGAGTGCCGCACACAAAGGGAAAATTATGTGCATATTAATCATCGCCATGTAAGTAAGGCCCAAGCAGCAGAGTCTTGCAGGAAAGACAACTCCGCTGTACCTATTGGCCTCTACTGGTTGATTGGCCTCTTCTGGTTGATCGCTAAAGGACCCACCCCCAAAGTCTTCTAATGCTGAGGCTGCTCGGAAAAAGCCAACTAGATCAGAAAGGTCGCAGTCGCTGATCTTCACAGAAATCAGTGACCTGCAATTTAGCGCGAGTAGCTCGAGGTCGCTTGGCACGATAGTGAGATCGGTCATGTAAAAATTTAGAGACACCAGCACAGAATTGTTGATGGCGAGTTCATGGAGCCATTCTGGACCGTTATGGGTAATTGAGCTTTCTTCCAGAAAGAGGATCCTAAGGGATCTGCTCACATAATTAGGATTAATGCATTATTTAATGCAGTAGATGAGTGATTGCCATCAAACAATAACAGACACACTATTTGCAGGAAATTGTGCTACAAAATACCATCCAAAAGGACTACAAAACAGTTCAGAAAAAGAAAGAAATGAGACAAAGAATCCAGCGCTAACTGCATGTCTGAAAAGAAACCATGTCTGCATCTCGACTGATCTATAAAGTAATATTAGATTGCTTACACAAAGTATGTACATGTGACGAACAAAGAAAATCCTATCAATCTTTTTCATTCTCTCCCTCTATAGATTCAAAGATAATGTTTTTTGCGGAAAGCAGTGCATCATAAAACCTCAGATCTCCAACTAAGGTTTTACTCAGTTTTGCTGTTCCTTTATGTCTCTGTATTTATAGATTCATAAAATGACACATCAAGAATCCTATCCTTTTTTGCATGTGCTAGCCTGATTCTGTGATTCCTATCCACTTTGAGCAAGTACAGCGCCACACTGTAGCCGGCCTCACTAAACTGAACCAGAATTGAGTTTAGCTAGAACTTTCTATGGTTGGACAAGTTTCACCAAACCCTTCATCGCCAAACTTGTATTCAATGAAGGATGAAATACAATCAACAAAAAATGAAACTAACGCATCTGTTTTACTAACATAATTCTAAAGCAAATTATAGTTGCACTGGCAACCACAACCATGATATGAAAAACAATTTCGCAGCTTGCTGTTTGACAGCACTACTCTCAAAGATGATACTACAAGACAAAAGCGAAAAATGGGAAAAAAATAAGAGAAGACATATTCATGGCTAGCTGGCTATTTTTATCCACATTTAGGCAAATCATCTAACAAAATGTTACATACCGATTGAGCATTCAAAATATGACAGACCACTTTTACAACTATCGTTGTCAATCCTACTGATCCTCGTGACAATCACCACATCCTTCATGGTTCTGTACATGAAGAATAAAAAGGAATACCTAGCTATGGTAGGAGAGGCTGAGCGGCCACCTAGAGCATAGTAATTGAAAATTTTTGTATCAACAATATAATTCTCCCTGCATGGAATGCAGAATAGTAACTCGCTGAACACATTGAAGGCAAGGCGCTGTAGTTACCATTCTTCTCACTGAAGTAATACTTATGAAGGTGCATGAATACAGATGATAAGAGAGCTAAACACAAAACTAACCGCCTCACTGTCCCAAGCCTAGTTTGAAAATTGGAATGGTTCTCTTCTCCTATTATATAACAAGCGGAATATGATCAACTTCAAAAGAAACATGGACAGCATCCGCTGAATACTTGGGCACCTAGTCTAGTTGATGGGATCCGAAAGTATTGTATCAGTAATCTGCCAACACGAGACTCTTTATCACTTTTCAACCCAATTATTTCACAGCAATCAATCCTATATCGCTCAGTCCCTCGAATCAGACAACTTATAAGGGAGATTAACAGGAAGTTAATTAGTTGCCTTCATCAAGATATAGATATATCTCAGAGGAACCACGTACGCCAAAGAAAAGAAGCACTCGAAGAAACCAAAGTCAACTGAAAAACAGGGGACATACTAATCGAGAACCAAATTACGTCTGAATGAAGGGTGAAATAGTAAAATTTAATAACTCGACCAGAAGTATCCGGATCTAAGCTATAAAAACACCATCAGCAAAACGATAAATTCTTTGAATCGAAATAAAATTCCTCATAACAGGAAAGCCCCAATTTATTGCAAGTTTTGGGGGTGCTATTCAAATCCAAACCCAAATCCAAACCCAAATCCAATTATTTGCGGAAAGAAGGAAAAAGAAAACGGAAACTATGGAGTCACCGTACTTTCTACTCAAATTCGATCCTAGCGATGAACTCAGATACTGAATCATACCAACGAACTCAAACAGGAAGAGTAGATCTTACTAAACTACTGATAGAAATAGAAATAGAGTGAAATAGAGTCACCGTACTTGCAAGAGCGCGCTATCAGCGATAGGGCGTCGGTGGAGAACCCCGAGCACTTGTCGAGCTTGAGCGACTGAAGCATGTGGCCCCGTGCCTTGACGAGCACGGCGAGGTCGGCGTCGGCGACGATCATCCGGCGCAGGTGGAGCTCCTTGAGGCAGTCGAAGGAGGCGGCGATCTCGGCGATCCAGGGCCCGGCGTATCCGCCCCAGTCCTCGGGGATGAGGTTGTACATGGCGGCGCGGGGCTTGCCCTTGAGCTTCAGCGACTCGAGCCGGGGGAAGCGGCGGCGGAGGCGCTCTGGGGCGGCGGAGTAGCACACCGCCACCGTCACGTGCTTCCGCGAGAGGGCGTCGATGCGGTGCCAGTTGCTGCACACCAGGGACGCCGCCTCCCGGTCGCGGGGGTCGTCGACGTAGCCGAGCACCAGGTCCAGCGCCGCATCCGGGGGCCAGCCGGAGCTCAGCCGCCGCTGTTCCGCCGCCGCCGCCATGGCCACTGCTTGGTGATAGAGAGCGGAAGAAGACGAAGGGAATCGAAAAAAAAAAGAAGAAGAAAGAAGGGAATCAGGGAAGCGAGAATCGGATCCGACCCTCCTCCTCCATTAGCGGAGGCGAAGAAGGTGACTCCGCCGATCTTTCTCGAATCGGCCCCGATCTTATCGGGCGATAAAGGGTGAAGAGAAGAGAGAGAGAGAGAGAGAGAGAGAGGTCGGGAATTATTTACTTCACACCTTAAGCCACAAATAAAATAATAAAAGAGTGTACATATGTGTGTGAGTGTGTGTGTGTGTGTGTCAGAGAGAGAGAGAGAGAGAGAGAGAGAGAGAGAGATGGGGGGTGGTGGGAGCGAGGGGAAGCGTTTACTTCTCGAGGATGAGAAGATCATATTACCGCACAGAATTATATTCTTTTTCATTTGTTGCGTCCATCCGTCCATGTGACGTTGATGCGGCCGAAGAACCAGAAATTTGCCGAAGCAGATACAATGCATCGCACCATTTTATTTTAGAGAGAGAAGGGGGACAAGCGCAGTGGTGGGGCCGAGGAGGTGGCATCTGAGGACGTTAATTATGGGGGTAGTGGAGTTAAAGCAATAATACTAATAATAATAATAATGAAATTAAATGAATAACAATAACACTGGCACTAATAATATAATAAGAATAATAATACCTATCGTTTTCAGAATAAGGCCCTGTTTGGATGCATAGCTAAAAAACTTCATGAAATTCAAATCCAAATCCTGTAACTACAAAAAATACGGAATCCTTTAACTACAAAAAAATTCCACAGCTTTATTTTTAAGCTGTTTGGATACAGATCATACAATTCCACAGTATTTATAACAATTAAATTTCTAAAATTTTAAAATTTAAAATTCAAAAATAAAAATTTAAAAATTAAAATTCAAAATTCAAAATTCAAAATTCAAAATTCAAAAATTTAAAAATAAAATTTTAAAAATTAAAATTCAAAATATAAAATATAAAATTAAAATTTAAAATTTAAAATTAAAAAATTAAATTAGATTTTATGTTTTAAATTTGAAATTTGAAATTTCGATTGTGAAATTTAAAATTTGAAATTTGAAACTTTAAATTTTAAATTTTAAAGTATACCATTTAAACTTTAAAATTTAAAATTTNTTGAAATTTAAAATTTAGAAATTAATACATCTTTAGGAGCCCAAAATGGTGGATTTTTTTTCCTTTGGTTAAAGTGGATTGTAAGTTTACTCCATTTTTTAGACTATAGTATAACTATACTCCAAAAATTACGTAATTTTTTTTTCTTCCAAACACTTCATAGGATTATTTTCCTACCGGCGTAGCATAGTTTAACTATGCTACGTTTTTGGAAGTATCCAAACGGGGCCTAAGTGTCAAAAAATTAGATGGTTGGTATCGAAAACCCAAGTTGAATTCTAGTTGATTCATATTTTCAGTTAAATTTATTTTTAAATAAAATAAACGAAATAGATAGCGTACTATCTATCTCTAAAAAATAATAATAATAATAATAATAATAAAAAAATAGCTAGGGTAGGGATGGAGGGGTTGATGAAGTGCGTTAATAAATGTTTTAACCAGAAGGGAAGGGAAGGGAAGGGAGGGGGCGGGGGTTAGTCTGTTATGTAAATCTGGACCGTTAAGCCGACGCCCGGTTAACATTTGCCAGCTGTGGCGCAATAACTTTTTCTCTTGACGTTGATTTTTTTGGTTTTTTTTGTTTTCTTTCGGCTCCGGTCCCTCCAGATTCTAATTTAATTTTCCAGTTCTGCACTGCTGCTGTGTGTGATGCTCGTCTCGTCACCTGTAGTTTGTAGAGTAATTAATAGTAAGAGAGTGTGGTGGCCCAGCAGCAGCAGCAGCAGCAGCAGCAGGACTGCAGGAGGAGGCGCTGCTGTGTTTTTCCCGCGGGTACGTACGTGGGATGCCGTCATTGGCTTGCCCACGTGAGAGCCTGGTGGTGGACTCGCTCGCTGGCCAAAGCGTAACGAACGATTCCCACTAATTCTTCAGAAATTGTCTTTATATTTGGACTTGTTAACAAGTAATAGTTATCACCTGGCAATCACTCATCCTCAAATCTCACCAAATTGAGCACACAAATTATAATATCGATCTTTGTGAATGAGCTTGCAATCACCAGTTCGTACGTGGTTCTCTTTCTACAGAGAGATGAAAAATAAAGTAGACTACGCTTTTTTATTCTTCTTTTTTTTTAATAGAGAGTTTTATTAGTTAAATTCCGTTATTATTTATTTATTGACAATATTTAAGTAGATTAAATATTAGATATGAATTTGATGTGTGCACCCCAAATTTAAGTGATTTTGCTAATAGCAGCGACCTAATTCTTCTGGCACTTTTGTTGCGCAAAAGATTTAATGCCTTAATAACAAATTATTATAATTAATGTTTTGTTCAGACCCAAGTAAAAAACACTACTGTATTGTCTTCATTCTAGCTGTGTATATACCAAAAACAGGTTCATGCATAAGGGCATCTCTAGCTGTGTATGTACCAAAAACAGGTTCATGCATAAGGGCATCTCTAGCTGTGTATGTACCAAAAACAGGTTCATGCATAAGAGCATCTTTTCCTCTTTCCAGTTTATTTACTATTGATTGATGTTGATGTATAAATTATCAATACATCCGTGTGTGTTGATGTATAAATTATCAATACATCCGTGTGTTTATCAATACATCCGTGTGTGTGTGTGTGTGTGTGTGTGTGTGTGTGTGTGTGTGTGTGTGTGTGTGTGTGTGTGTGTGTGTGTGTGTGTGTGTGTGTGTGTGTGTGTGTGTGTGTGTGTGTGTGTGTGTGTGTGTGTGTGTGTGTGTGTGTGTGTGTGTGTGTGTGTGTGTGTGTGTGTGTGTGTGTGTGTGTGTGTGTGTGTGTGTGTGTGTGTGTGTGTGTGTGTGTGTGTGTGTGTGTGTGTGTGTGTGTGTGTGTGTGTGTGTGTGTGTGTGTGTGTGTGTGTGTGTGTGTGTGTGTGTGTGTGTGTGTGTGTGTGTGTGTGTGTGTGTGTGTGTGTGTGTGTGTGTGTGTGTGTGTGTGTGTGTGTGTGTGTGTGTGTGTGTGTGTGTGTGTGTGTGTGTGTGTGTGTGTGTGTGTGTGTGTGTGTGTGTGTGTGTGTGTGTGTGTGTGTGTGTGTGTGTGTGTGTGTGTGTGTGTGTGTGTGTGTGTGTGTGTGTGTGTGTGTGTGTGTGTGTGTGTGTGTGTGTGTGTGTGTGTGTGTGTGTGTGTGTGTGTGTGTGTGTGTGTGTGTGTGTGTGTGTGTGTGTGTGTGTGTGTGTGTGTGTGTGTGTGTGTGTGTGTGTGTGTGTGTGTGTGTGTGTGTGTGTGTGTGTGTGTGTGTGTGTGTGTGTGTGTGTGTGTGTGTGTGTGTGTGTGTGTGTGTGTGTGTGTGTGTGTGTGTGTGTGTGTGTGTGTGTGTGTGTGTGTGTGTGTGTGTGTGTGTGTGTGTGTGTGTGTGTGTGTGTGTGTGTGTGTGTGTGTGTGTGTGTGTGTGTGTGTGTGTGTGTGTGTGTGTGTGTGTGTGTGTGTGTGTGTGTGTGTGTGTGTGTGTGTGTGTGTGTGTGTGTGTGTGTGTGTGTGTGTGTGTGTGTGTGTGTGTGTGTGTGTGTGTGTGTGTGTGTGTGTGTGTGTGTGTGTGTGTGTGTGTGTGTGTGTGTGTGTGTGTGTGTGTGTGTGTGTGTGTGTGTGTGTGTGTGTGTGTGTGTGTGTGTGTGTGTGTGTGTGTGTGTGTGTGTGTGTGTGTGTGTGTGTGTGTGTGTGTGTGTGTGTGTGTGTGTGTGTGTGTGTGTGTGTGTGTGTGTGTGTGTGTGTGTGTGTGTGTGTGTGTGTGTGTGTGTGTGTGTGTGTGTGTGTGTGTGTGTGTGTGTGTGTGTGTGTGTGTGTGTGTGTGTGTGTGTGTGTGTGTGTGTGTGTGTGTGTGTGTGTGTGTGTGTGTGTGTGTGTGTGTGTGTGTGTGTGTGTGTGTGTGTGTGTGTGTGTGTGTGTGTGTGTGTGTGTGTGTGTGTGTGTGTGTGTGTGTGTGTGTGTGTGTGTGTGTGTGTGTGTGTGTGTGTGTGTGTGTGTGTGTGTGTGTGTGTGTGTGTGTGTGTGTGTGTGTGTGTGTGTGTGTGTGTGTGTGTGTGTGTGTGTGTGTGTGTGTGTGTGTGTGTGTGTGTGTGTGTGTGTGTGTGTGTGTGTGTGTGTGTGTGTGTGTGTGTGTGTGTGTGTGTGTGTGTGTGTGTGTGTGTGTGTGTGTGTGTGTGTGTGTGTGTGTGTGTGTGTGTGTGTGTGTGTGTGTGTGTGTGTGTGTGTGTGTGTGTGTGTGTGTGTGTGTGTGTGTGTGTGTGTGTGTGTGTGTGTGTGTGTGTGTGTGTGTGTGTGTGTGTGTGTGTGTGTGTGTGTGTGTGTGTGTGTGTGTGTGTGTGTGTGTGTGTGTGTGTGTGTGTGTGTGTGTGTGTGTGTGTGTGTGTGTGTGTGTGTGTGTGTGTGTGTGTGTGTGTGTGTGTGTGTGTGTGTGTGTGTGTGTGTGTGTGTGTGTGTGTGTGTGTGTGTGTGTGTGTGTGTGTGTGTGTGTGTGTGTGTGTGTGTGTGTGTGTGTGTGTGTGTGTGTGTGTGTGTGTGTGTGTGTGTGTGTGTGTGTGTGTGTGTGTGTGTGTGTGTGTGTGTGTGTGTGTGTGTGTGTGTGTGTGTGTGTGTGTGTGTGTGTGTGTGTGTGTGTGTGTGTGTGTGTGTGTGTGTGTGTGTGTGTGTGTGTGTGTGTGTGTGTGTGTGTGTGTGTGTGTGTGTGTGTGTGTGTGTGTGTGTGTGTGTGTGTGTGTGTGTGTGTGTGTGTGTGTGTGTGTGTGTGTGTGTGTGTGTGTGTGTGTGTGTGTGTGTGTGTGTGTGTGTGTGTGTGTGTGTGTGTGTGTGTGTGTGTGTGTGTGTGTGTGTGTGTGTGTGTGTGTGTGTGTGTGTGTGTGTGTGTGTGTGTGTGTGTGTGTGTGTGTGTGTGTGTGTGTGTGTGTGTGTGTGTGTGTGTGTGTGTGTGTGTGTGTGTGTGTGTGTGTGTGTGTGTGTGTGTGTGTGTGTGTGTGTGTGTGTGTGTGTGTGTGTGTGTGTGTGTGTGTGTGTGTGTGTGTGTGTGTGTGTGTGTGTGTGTGTGTGTGTGTGTGTGTGTGTGTGTGTGTGTGTGTGTGTGTGTGTGTGTGTGTGTGTGTGTGTGTGTGTGTGTGTGTGTGTGTGTGTGTGTGTGTGTGTGTGTGTGTGTGTGTGTGTGTGTGTGTGTGTGTGTGTGTGTGTGTGTGTGTGTGTGTGTGTGTGTGTGTGTGTGTGTGTGTGTGTGTGTGTGTGTGTGTGTGTGTGTGTGTGTGTGTGTGTGTGTGTGTGTGTGTGTGTGTGTGTGTGTGTGTGTGTGTGTGTGTGTGTGTGTGTGTGTGTGTGTGTGTGTGTGTGTGTGTGTGTGTGTGTGTGTGTGTGTGTGTGTGTGTGTGTGTGTGTGTGTGTGTGTGTGTGTGTGTGTGTGTGTGTGTGTGTGTGTGTGTGTGTGTGTGTGTGTGTGTGTGTGTGTGTGTGTGTGTGTGTGTGTGTGTGTGTGTGTGTGTGTGTGTGTGNCTCTCTCTCTCTCTCTCTATATATATATATATATATATATATATATATTATTGTAGTCGGCGTGGATATGCAGGTAATTTGCAACTTGAAGTCCCTACTTGGTTGTCTGTTATCGCGGACGGCTCAACGGCTGGGTGTTAGGAGCAGTACAAGGTATCCTCACCTCCAATGAGAATAATAATAATAATAATAATAATTATTATTATTATTATTATTATTGTTGTTATTAAACTAGAATAGATAGACCTGACCGAACCAGAATTCAATCCTTTTTTAACTTTTTTTTCTGTTTTGTTATTTGAAGTGGAACTTGATGTCCTTATCATATTCAAACTTGAACTTAAGATATTTCTTACGAAAATGCCAAATGACTAGTTTGTTTTTTTTTTTAGGGACAGGTAGCACGCTATCTGCTTTGTTTATTTCATTTTGAAATAAACTTAGTTGAAAATGTGAATCAACTATGATTCGAACTTGGGTCTCGTATACCAACGACCAAGTCCTTTGGCACTTGCTCTAGAGACGGTCGGTCCAAATGACTAGTTTGTTAAAAAAAAAAAAAAAAAAAAAAACAACTCAACTAAAAGCTTATTTTAGCTATGGTTTGCTACTCCCACCAAGCCCTTTGCCACTTGCTCTAAGGACGATCGGTCCAAATGACTAATTTGTTAAAAAAAAAAACGCAACTAAAAGCTCTTTACCAGACAGTATTTAGTTTGACAATTGTTACTTCTAGCTATGATTTGCTACTCCTACTAGGAGATATGGTTGAACTATACATTGTTTAGCCAAAAATAATGTATAAAAATATCATTTACTCAAGGAATATTTATTTTTCATTCATATCCATGGAATTATAGCTATAATAATTAAGAATTGGACGATGTGTGAGAATTTTTGGGCTGTGCAAGTTTTAGTGTGAGATTTACATTCTTAATATTTTAGAGGGATTAATTGCAACGTTGGTTCCTAACATTTGTCTCGTTTTTTTACTTTGGTCCACTGTAATCTTTACTCTTTTCTAACTTCTATATTTCGTTTCAATTAGATCCTAACCATCCAGATTCTCATAAATTCTAGTCACTTCAACTCCAATAAAGCCTTACCTATTTATATAGATCACAGTCATTATCCGCTAACTCTCAGTCAATCTCGATATCTTTTTTTTTTTAAGTTTCTAAAAGAGATTTGTTTGTAAGTTCTAACTAGACTTTAATAAGAAATTTGTATACTTCAAATAGAACCGTAAGTATCATATACAAGATTGAAATGGTCATAACCATGCAGAATAATATTGAAGGCAGCGAGATTGGACTTGATGCCTTGGCAAATGAAATAAGATGTTGGGGACCAAATTTAGAAAAAATGGGTACATGTTGGAGACCACGAGTGTGATTAATTTTAGAAATTAAGAATCTGATTGTAAAAAATAAAAGAATGGTGAGTAAAATTAAAAAATTGAGTAAAGGTTGGGATCCATAGAACAATTAATCCTAACTTATAGGGTTAGTGGAAATAGCAGGGATATCGACGCTAATAATAAACTGCTTAAGATGAATAGTAATTTAATATACAGTTTGAATTGCATGCGTATATATGATGGTTTCAATTTTCACCTTTCCCCCTTTCTTTTGTACTTTTTCTTCTTATATTAAAATGTTAACAGAGGTGTCCATCCATTGGCTTTCTAAAATACGTAAGATTGTGGGGCCCACGGGCATTATTGAAAGCCAAAGACGAAAAAAAAAAAAAGAAAAAAAAAGAAAAGAAGAAAAACTGGAGATGAAGTCAATGACCAGAAACTGCCTTAATAATATGGACAAAGGAATGCCGACATACACACAAAAAAAAAAAAAAAAATTAATTTTATATCCAATCCACCTAAATATTTAGGCAAGTATTTCAAATTTTTAGTAATAAAAAAATAAAAATATAATAAAACAAAGTAAAATAATAAGTCATTTGATGGAGAGGATGCAAACTTTATGCTCAGTATAACATAATAAGTCTTTTGATGAAGAAGACAAAAAAAATGTATGGATAAAAGAAAAAAAATACAAAGTCTATCACCCAAAAAGGATTGTAGAGTTATTGCCCTGATAATTCAATAATCGCAGCCCTACTCCTAAGAATTTACAACTTTATTTTTAGGTTTTCGTAAATAAATAAAATAAGGGTGATAAAGCTACTAAAGAAATTTGGATTTTTAGATGGTAGATTTGTGGTTTTACAATAGAAAGGTGTTTGTATATCGCACTAGCATTACTCAATAAAATTGGCGGTCCCTAGAGCAAGTGGCAAAAAATTTGGTAGTTGATACCTGAGACCCCAAGTTCGAATTCTCGTTGATTCACATTTCCAACTAAGTTTATTTCTCAATGAAATATATGAAGCGGGTAGGATGCTACCTATCTCTTTAAAAAAAAAAAAAAAAAAGCATTACTCAATGGAAAAACCATAGTCAACATCATCATATATGCAATTCTCGAATAAAATTCTGAGTACTCACTATTTGGCTTAATTAGCACTAAAATAAGGGGACCTCACCCCAACCAATTGCTCATTCTGTTGACATTACAACTATATATCAAAATAGGAAAACGCTCTATTAATCCATTCAAACCAAAAAAACAAATAAATGAGAGAAATAGAAAAAATATGACAACGTACTCAAAACGTCACACATAGTACGTCTGCCACAAATTTGTCAACCGCATAATTATTTATTTGAAGGGCAAGTCCACCTAAAATTCATGTACCATACATTAACAAATAGTATATGATACAACATGATATATGGTTGTGCAATTCACTCGCTGGTGACTGCTCCTAGCGCAAGCGGTAAAGGACTTGGTGATTGATACTCGAAGTTTTAAATTCAAATTCTAATTGATTCATATTTTTACCTAAGTTTATTTCTAAAAAGAAATAAACAAAACGGTTACCATACTACTTTTCTCTAAAAAAAAAAAAAAAAAATCACTAGCTGGCGAAGAGAATGGATAACGCTAATTAAATCAAATTCACCTCACTCCTATTAATTCTAATTATTATTTACGGATGGGTAGTTGGCGTACATTCTCGAGAGCAGGTCAAGCTTTATCATCCTCCATATGTATAAGCAGAAAAAGAGACTTGGATACATATATTATTTTGTTAAACCCTTTCTCTCTCTATATATATATATTTAGTTTGCTAAATTGATATTTGATGTTGTTTTTGACTTTTGTCTTTGGAAAAAATTGAGCCGATCCAACCGTGCACGCACCTAACAGTCCTAATGGCCGAATAAAACGGAGGTCAGCTGTTCCATTAAATGTACGAATATAATTAATTCCGTCTAATTATCTTATTTTTTAAGATTTTCATTATTATTTTGTAAATCATTATACGTGTGGTTCCTTACGAAAATAAAGTTTACAAAACGTCATCAGTTTCGTGATTCAGACGTACAAAATCGTCATAATTAACCGTAGAGTTATCATTATTATAAATCAGAATACAACATGATAGTTTGTGATTGTTGGTTATTATTCAATAGGTTTACTATTTGCAACTTACAAGTTGGAATCTATAAAAAATTTTAGTGCATTTTTCTATTGCAAAATTGCAACTAGCTAGCCATTTTGATACAAGTTGCCATATATATATATATATATATATATATAGAGAGAGAGAGAGAGAGAGAGAGAGAGAGAGAGAGAGAGAGAGCTAGACTCCTATACTTTTGAAAGTACGGGAGCCTCCGTACTTGTAAGTTGTTTTTAATAATGGGACATTCGATTTGGCGATCGGTTCCGTTAGACATGATCTACGCTGTTGGAATTACCTAGAAATCAAATTTCATAATTTTTTGATTTCGTTTGCCTAGTAAACGAGTAGCTTCAAAATGAACGGCTAAAAATAAAAATCTCATAAAAAACAATAATAAAGGACTCAAATTTCAAATCGGAAGTATATATATATATATGAGTCCGGCTATGGTGCTTGTAAAAGTACCAAGTGTTTGGTGCTTGTAAATTTTTTACCGTTAGATATACGCCTTTGATCATTTTCACCCGTTAGATTATACTATTCAACCAGCCACCCACTCAACCCTAGGGGGCTCACATCATCTTAACCGCACATTTCTTAATCCAAGGGCTAAAAACTTAGAAGCACCAATAACTTTGTACTTTTAAAAGTATAGGAGCTCAATTATATTTATATATATATATATATATATATTAGTGCTATTGATTGCACCATTTTTATTTACCGTACGATTATGGCTATCTAATTGCGCTGGTTGATTAAGACGTGAGGAATGCAATTAGGTACGAGAGAGTTACAAAATGGTTTATTTGCAATCAACTTGTGCAACAAGAAATTAGTTGATTGTGCTGACACCCTTACAAAAGAGATCAGTTCCAAAATTTGAAGAACGAGTTCATGATGAGACACTCTTTTTTCTTAATTTTTTTTTTAAGAAAAAGTTGTTCTATTAACCCTATCAGGTGAGCTATTAGTGGTGCACGGAATCTACCTAGTAAAGAATATTTGCATAGCCTTCATCTCAAATTATATAAGTAGTATTATCTAATAAACTAAAAGGAATTGGAGTTGGAAGTTGCATGTCATACTTTAGTTAATGTACAAAACTAGTTCGAGTTATTATGCAGATGTACGTACTTTGTAAAAGTCAACTCGAGACAGCCAGAAAAAAAAAAAAGAAAATCTCAAATCAGCCCGGAATAGCTGTCAGAAGCGGCCAACTAAAATAAAAAAATGACATCGATGTTTATCAAATCAGCCCACAGCAAGTGCCAGAATATAGCTCTAATTTATTTGTCTCTTTCTCAAGAACCAAATTAAATAAAAAATATATATAAGAATTAGATAATTTCCTAGGGTCAGAAAATAGAAATTCTAATTGAGAGCCTATAAGGTTTCTTTGCTTGTGTTGGAGCAAGTTATCAAGAGATTTTATAGATAACAGCTGTGTTTTTTTTTTCTTTTTTTGTCCACAAAACTGTTATTTAAAGTAAAATTTATTGGATAAATTCCGACCGGCAAGACAAAAGACTGTAGGAGTTTGGAAGAAGATTAAAAGTTTTAGTACTTCTTGTGACGACGCTAATCTTATCAGCCATTCATCCATCTTATTAGTAAAAATTCAACGAACTTATAATTTTTTATTTATTTTAAAAAGTTTTAAACAGGCCAAATACCTGCTAATTTACTGTAAAAAGTAACATACCTGTGTATGCTTTTCCCCCCCCAATAGTAGTGTTATCGGCACGCACGTGTTTTTGCAACGAGCTGAGCAGGTGCGGCCTAGTCCAAACAAGAAGGCCCAAACGGTCCAAAAGTGCCCAACATGCTAATACGAAGCCCGAATGAGGCCTCACTCTCCCACTCTGTGTGTGTGTGTGTGTGACGCAAGAGTGACGCAGCTCCTTCGCCTCTGCGTCCTCTGCCTCGCGCCCGCCCCAACAACCTGTAGGCTGTAGATGTAGGCCTCCATGGAGAATCTTCTAGTAACATCCAGGTTGATTTGGGCTTGGGCCGCACATGGCCAGATCCCTCCGCAAGCTCCCCCTCCGTCCCAAGCCGCATATTAGCCCGCGCCCATGGCACCCACCCTCCTCTCATAAGCAAGAGTTCCTCCGCCTCTGCTCCAATGGCTCCCTCAGAGAAGCGCTCGGCGTGCTCCTCTCCCAGCAGTGGTCGGACCCCAACGCCTTCATCCTCGCCTCCGGCGCGGCCGCCGACCGCTTCGCCGCCAACCACCTCCTCCACGCCTACGCCGAGCACCGCGACCTGCGCTCCGCCCGGGCGCTGTTCGATAAAATGCCGAGGAGGAACGTCATGTCCTACAACATCCTCATCGGCGGGCTCGTCAAGAACGGGGACCTGGGCTCCGCGCGCGAGCTGTTCGACCGAATGCCGCAGAGGAACGTCGCCTCGTGGAACGCCGTGGTCGCGGGGCATGCCCATTTCGGATTCGACCAAGAAGGGCTGGGCTACTTTCTCGGCATGAGACGAGAGGGATTCCGCCCCGACGAGTTCGGCCTCGGCAGCGCCTTGAGATGCTGCGCCGGGTTGAAAGATGTCGTGTCGGGTCAGCAGATCCACGCCTACGTGGCGCAGTCCGGGTTGGAATTCGATATGTGTGTGGGGAGCTCCTTGGCGCACATGTACATGAGGTGCGGCTCGCTCAGGGACGGCGAGAGCGTGTTAAGAGCGCTTCCTTTTCTTAACGTGGTGTCCTGTAACACCATAATTGCCGGAAGAGCGCAGAATGGGGATTCAGAGGGAGCCGTCGAATACTTTTGCCTAATGAAGGCCGCCAGATTGGCTCCGGATGAGGTCACCTTTGTCAGCGTCGTAAGCGCCTGCTCGGATTTGGCGGCACTCGGTCCCGGCCGGCA
This sequence comes from Ananas comosus, assembly GCF_001540865.1. NCBI lineage: Eukaryota > Viridiplantae > Streptophyta > Magnoliopsida > Poales > Bromeliaceae > Ananas > Ananas comosus. The sequence goes on along the minus strand of NC_033643.1, from coordinate 170,449 downwards.
GGCCCACGCGCAGGCCCTTAAAGCAGGGGTCTACTCGTCCTTGCCTATCAGGTGTTCGCTCGTGAGCATGTATTCGAAATGCGGGTGCCTAGATTACTCCTTGAAGGTATTTTCCGAATCATGCAGTTCGGATTTAGTGCTGTGGAGCGCGATGATTGCAGCTTATGGGTTCCACGGGCATGGGCACGCGGCGGTTCAGCTATTTAAGGAGATGATGAAGGAAGGAATTGAACCAACTGAGATCACATTCTTGAGCTTGCTCTATGCTTGCAGCCACAGCGGCTTGAAGGAACAAGGCATGGAGTTCTTCAAGCTCATGACCGAGACGTACAAATTGATGCCTAATGTTAGGCATTACACTTGCATGGTGGATCTGCTCGGGCGATCGGGGCTTCTCCAAGAAGCGGAAGCTCTCATCAAGTCGATGCCTGTTAGTGCCGATGCGGTAATTTGGAAGACGCTACTCTCGGCTTGCAAGACCCACAGGGATACAGAGATGGCGGAGAGGGTGGCGAAGATTGTTATAACTTTGGACCCGAGTGATTCTGCTCCGTACGTTCTTTTGTCGAATATTCGTGCTAATAATCAAAGATGGAGCGATGTGAGCGAGGTTAGAACAGCTATGCGGGAGAGGAGAGTGAGGAAGGAGCCAGGGATCAGTTGGGTGGAGCTCAAGGGCCAAGTGCACCTGTTCTCAACAGGGGATAGGTCCCACCCATTGCGGAGAGAGATCGAGGAGTGCTTAAAAGAAATGATTAGAAAGATGAGGCAGTGGGGGTATGTGCCGGATACTAGTATGGTCCTACATGACATGGAAGAGGAGGAGAAAGAGTTTAGTTTGGTTCACCATAGTGAGAAGCTGGCCATTGCGTTTGCTCTTTTGAGCACGCCGTCGGGAGCTACAATCCTGGTGATGAAGAACTTGCGCGTGTGCGACGATTGCCACGTCGCTATAAAGTTGATGTCGAAGATTGAGAAGCGAGAGATTGTGGTTAGAGATGTGAGTAGGTTCCATCATTTCAGAGATGGGACATGTTCCTGCCGAGATTATTGGTGACTGGAATAATGGGATGTAAAAGAGGATTATTGTAATTGTTTTACGCCTTCTTCAATTTTGATAGTGTCGAAATACGGATTTGAGAGATTGTTATTGTTTTTCTAATTTGGTGATTTATTTGCGATATCAAACATAGCAAGCTATATGTTGCTAGATTTGCTCATTACTAACTTGTGTACTCTATATGGGGATTTCAGTGTTGGTTAGTCAACTCGAGTGAAAGTTACCAATTACCGCGCACTGCAGCAAAATGGACGATTACCGACTTTTGACCGTCGGCAGGGATGCACTGCTGCAATATACAAGAGCAGAACAAAAAGCTGCAATATACAAGAGCAGAACAAAAGGAGAACGGTTGTTTACAACCTGTACTCAAAAGAACAAATGTCCCTTTTTGGAAAACTCTGTAATTAGACCAAGCAGACGATAAGAAGAATTGGCTCCTTCAGTCACCAAATAGTGAAAATGGTACAGCACATGATGTTATACATCACCTAATTATCTATTTATTAATTTCCAAGATTTGGTAAACATCCAATTTCGAAATTAATTAATAGTCCACCCCGCTTTCCTTCTTGGACCCATTTCCTCTCCTGGAGGAGGGATCAACTGTAAAGCCCAGTCTAGTGGGCCACCGCAGCCCACGGAGATACTGTATCGGTCTCTATTGAATCAGCATCCGAAATCCAAACCCGGTAACCTATCGGTCCCAAAGCCCAACGACAAGTCCGTGATTCCCAATATAAAAATCCGAAATACCGACCGTCTCTAATTTGCCTTCTCCCTCGACTCCCAGCCCCAGATTATTGTTTATTTTTATTTATTTTTGGTTTTTTGGGTTTTTCCCATACAGAGAGAGAGAGAGAGAGAGAGAGAGAGAGAGAGAGAATCAGCTCCCAAAGTGTTGTTGTTCGGCCAATCTCAATGGCCTCTCCGCATCATCATCATCACCCTCCTCCTGCTGCGTCGTCGTCGTCGTCGTCGTCGTCGTCGGGGAGGGCTCTACTGGATCTGGAGGTGACGGTGGTGTCGGCGAAGCAGCTGAAGAACGTGAACTGGAGGCAGGGCGAGCTCAAGCCCTACGCCGTGGCGTACCTGGACTCCGACCGCCGCGGCGCCACCAAGCCCGACGACGCCGGATCCACAACCGCGGCCCGTCTGGAATGGCGGCAGCGCCTCCGCCTCCTCCTCACCCTCCGCCTTCGACCCCCTCAGACCCCTCCCTCGTCTCACCCTTCGACCCACTCCACTCCAAGCCCATCCGAGGCCCAAACCCCCTCGCGCACCGCGCCTGCTCGCTCAGGACTCCTCCTCCCCCTCGATTCCTCCCCCGCCCCCTCCCCCTCCCCCGTCAAAACCCTAGAGCTCCGCCGCCCCTCCGGCCGCCCCCAGGGCAAGGTCCGCATCCGTCTCGCCGTCCGGGAGCGTCCCGACCCCAACTACCAATTCGCCCCTCCCTCCGCCTACTACTACTCCCCCGCCCCCGCCCCCGCCCCCGCCCCCGCCCGCGACTACCGCGCCTACTCTCCTCCCCCTCCGCCTCTCCCGACCTACCCCCACTCTATTCCCCCGCCCCAGTCGTCGCCGTACCCCTACGGCAGCAGCGGCACTCCTCCGATCCCTACTCCGGATACTACTCGTCCTCCGCCCCCTTCTACTCGGCACCCCCTGCTTCCCTGCCGGTCGCCCCGATGAGGCCGTACTACGACCGGCCGTCCCCCTACGGGGCCCCGTCGGCGCCCGCGGATTACGCGCAGCGGCCTTCTTCTTATGAGCAGAGGGCCAAGGGAGGGAGATCGGGGTTGGGGACGGGCCTGGCCGTCGGTGCGGTGGCAGGGGCGCTGGGAGGCCTCGCGCTAGACGAAGGGCTCAAGTACGAGGAGGAGAAGATTGCCGAGAGGGTGGAGAGCGACTTCGCTCCCAGGGATGACTACAGCGACTACCGTGCCGACTACTAGCGGGCAAAGTGCTTCGGATAAGCGCAAGTTAGCGTGAGTTTATCTAGACTAAGCATTTTATATGTTGCGCTTGCTTGTTTGTGTATATCAGTTGGTCTCTGCTTAATTTGTGTTTGATACTCGTGATTGAGAGGCAAAGTTCTTATGTTTTTATTTGATACTTAAGCTTTTAGACTTGTTACGGAATGGGAGTCCAAACTAGTTCTTCAGATCCTATTGTTCATGTTTGCTTGTTCTGCAAATTTATCAATAAGGAACGACTAATAAAGCAATAAATGGCAATGCTACATAAGTGCCTTTGGTTAAGTTTTGTCGGATAACAATTGGTGATAAATTTACACACATGCGCACGAGTGTTGCATGAGATACCATGGTGTTATGAGGTCGGTGTCTTTATCTGCTGTGTTTGTGGTTTAAAGTATATCCTTTGTGTTTGGTTCCTTTATATGGGAGGTCTTCGTGTGTTCGTTTTGATGTAACTGGTTGTACTTGTTGTGAAAAGAGAATCCAATGGTATACAGATTGCAATGTCGAGAATAGCTGGAAATCTTGAACTCTCTGACCTTCTGATGTTGTAAGGACACAGCAGATCATTTTGTTAATACTTAGGAGACAGATTGTTTTGAGGTACTGACTCTTGCTTGAGATGGCTGAATTCCCTATTTGGGCGTGAGAAGTTGACTGTATTACCTAAAGTTAGCTTATTAGGAGAATATTCTGAACTAAAACTCGTAAAAAGAACAAAATCAACTACCAGATAAAGCATGGAAACTGGCTTTAGGATTAAAGTGATAAAGTGTGCTGATTGGTTTTACGTAGCATAGTTGATTTTGTAGACGCACGATTGGATACAATTCTTGACATGCAGGATTGAAGTCTCCATTGATATGTACTCAGTTTTATCTACTTGAGTAGGGAATAGACGCCACTTTTTTTTCCCTCTTACCTTTTTTTTCTGTCCTTTTGTTGTCCTTCCCTATCGTTTTACGAGGTTATGATTGTTAGGTCCAGATCATCTTGAAACTCTTATTCAGACATCACGAGATTTATCTTGAATGATAGCAGACTTGGTTCCCCTTGTTATCATAGGACTCTCTATTAACTTTTAGTAGCAGTTGGTATGGAGCAATGACGCCAATGTTATGGAGCAATGATGCCGATTAATTATAAAGTCAGGTTCTATTTCTAACAGGGTGGAATTAAATTATCCATGATGGTGGCTGTTCGTCAGAGATGGATGCAGAAATCGTAATGGTTTATTGGCAGCACCATGGTGGTGTTCAACGTTGTGAAAATTGAAGTTGGAAAGGCTAGTAGCTACAATTATGTTTTAAATTCTGAACGCAAGATATGTTGGCTTTTGAGTATAATTCTTGGATTCAATTAGTCATGCTAATCCAACATTCCTACTTGAAAATATGTTCTTTTGCTGTGGTTATTGAAATACATTTGAGTTAAGGGAAATTATTTTATAAGGAGAACTGAATTGAGTATTCTGCTGAAATCACTGGTTTGAAGGTTTATTGGATGTTGGTCGTTCACCTGTAATAAAACATAAAAGCAACAAAATGGAGGAGCTAGAAGTCTTAGAAGTAACTGCTCTCTCGAGAAGTGAGTGCTCTGTCACTTTTGATAACTTTTTTGAGACGATGGCTATTGTTAGATTGTAATTTGGTACAGGTAATCTCAAAGCTTATGGTTACAATCAGATTGTAGTTTGGTACAGGCAATCCCAAAGCTTTTCAGAATTAAAGTTCCATTGTCAGAATACTAGCAAGGAAGAAAGAACAAATACTGCACATTTTAGTAACTTGCTTGGCTACATTATAATTATGGAAGACCAGTTTGGACTTTGGACTCGTTCTTTTATCAATCATACAGGTAAACACCGATCAATAATAGTTTTAACGTTTTAAGGCCATGACAGCTTTATCAGATTTCGGACAATCAATGCTATGATGGTATTAAATCGGTACATAATCACTACGATCTGAAAAATCAAAAAGGCTGTTGACAAGTGTCCTTTTAGCTTTTAAGTCTCCTATTTATTGCAAAAATAATCGGCGGTTTGATTGCTGTTTTATGGATTACTTAATTTTGACATATCTCTGTTATCATTTACTCCATATTTTTTCATGTGACTAAACCTTGACGGCCTCTCAAATTCCTTTAATTGATCGCCCATATTTGCTCATTCGGATCGATTGTTAACTATGCTACCGTTCCTTTAATTTGTTTTTGAGGGGATTCTTTTCATTTTTGTTAATACAAGAACATTTCAGCGAGCCACTCGTTCGACATTTGGCGGAATTAACTGATATACATACATATGTACAAGTTGGGGAGAAATAGGCGGTCATAGTTCTGTGTGTACTAGGCCTGACTTCTCTGCCAATTTGGCATTTCTGGAGCCGCGTATTACTCCATAAATTCATGAACGAATGATTTCCATCATCTTTGGGCCCCCGAGTTTGGGAGAAAGACATTTTCGGTGACATCTTAGGAACAAATTAAGACAATTTGTTTTGTTTTACTGCTATGAGGATTTTAGGAATACAAATTTCTTGTAGAGAGTGGGAAACCCAGCGGCGCTTTTATTGCAACTGTCTGTCACACACGAACGGACACGGACAGCCGGTCATTATTTTATCAGGTAAATTGTGATATATAATTTCATTAAGATGCTTCTATTAATTAGTTCCTTAAAGTGACCTAGTTATGAAGTTGATTTAAACATGCGGGGCATGTACTTTGAAACAGAGTATTACAGCTTTTGTATTTATGGGAAACCGCTTCCAATGGGATGTCTTCCACATGTGGAAGGCCGCGAGGCACAGAAAAGCATCCTTAGGGACGCCATCGCATGCGTCTAACTGTTTATCTGGCTCTCTGTGCTTCTTTTTGCTGTCTAATTTGGGAGCCCCGTTTGAATTTCACACTCTCTTGGAAACATCATCACCAGCCTGGTAGCACAACTTGGGTTGAGTTGGTTAGAGTTCGACCCAATTCAAACCATTCAATGTGACTCGCCCTGGGCGTCGAAGATCTCACACCCCGGCTGACTTGAGCTAGAGCGACCTGAGAAGTGCTGCCTGCAATAATCCGAGGATCTACAGCTGTTGTCTCTGGCGCAGGCCCGACATCCACCAACCCTTATATTCGTCTTGCCTGCCAGCCAGTCCCGTTCGCATCTTCTGCAACAGCGGACTCCACCCAGCCCCCACCACTTACTGGCATCTTTGAGTGAGGAGGACTACCCGGCACGAGCACTGCCTCAAAAGAAACGCCGGATATGCATGGTTTTCCAAGTTTGTCTCCCTTCTTGTTCTCTTTTCTACTCCCATGTCCTTCTCATTCATTCTCTTTGAATCCTTTCAAAGATTTCTTGGCTTTCGTCGTCACTTACTTTCATGCCACGATTACGCCGGTGGCCACCCACCGCAACGCACCAACAAGTAAAACTGCTCTCTGCTCTTCTTTTCATTCATTCCTGGTAAAGCCAACTCATTATATCAATAATAATTGTGATCCCGGCTCTCACTCAAATGGGAGAAGAGGAATTCTCATTGACTTAGTACTCGGGAGTCATGTACTAGCACACTAGCAACTTGCCCCTCGCTTTCATTCATTCCTAAAGGGACCAGTGAGGCCACCTTTTCTCTCTCTTACTTTATCTTTTTTTGCTATTTTTCCCTTTACCTTTGGTATATTCTTCACTCTCATTTGCTGTTGTTGCACATACTCTATCCTCTTCACATTTATATATGTGAGTGTGAGTGTGTGTGTGCGAGTTCCTTTGTGCCCCTAGAATACTGTAGGCAGACGTAGTCTCAAGCCTCTTAGGTCTTTGATCTGAAATACCATGAGAAAGGGCGGTGGGCGTGTAAGCCTGAGCCCCGATGCCGAAGAGAAGCCTACGGTTTCTCTCACATTACTTAAGACAAATAGCAAACGAGCCGGCGGAGACGCAAATAAGGTCCCCAGGGGCTTCGGTTGTCGTCTGCTAAGAACGGCCCGTTGCTCAGCGGTGAAATTCTTCAGACGCGTAAGAGCGAACATGGCGAGGGCCCTTAAAATGGTCTCTGCAAGAGGCCCATTTTATGGTCCTTCTTCTAGCACCAGTCTCCACAAGTTTGTGCCTCCTGTGGACGCTCACCAAAGCGAAGCTATTGAGGAATGCATCAAGTTCATCAACTCCTCTTCTAGAAAGTATGATTAGCGCAAGTGGCGTATAGATAGATCGATCGATGCACCTATCCTTTTATACTGCTCTTTTTGTATAATTGATGAAATCCTCTCCTCCTCCTCGTTCGTCTTCTTCTGCTTTGGCGTCTTCTATTTTTTTCTTTTCCTCTTTTTATGTCTTCTGTGTGTGTTGGGTGCGCTTGTGCGTGAATGAAAGCAATAGGGAAGTTCCGTTCCTGTTGATGTGTTCTCCTTTTTCTATTAGGTGCTAGACCTCTCGTGCTTGCGGAGCATTCTTTTGGAATCTTCTTTTCTTCCTGAAGACCACCTCACTTTGGATTTAAGTGAACATGCACGACCTTAGCTCGACAGAAAAAAAAACGACCTTGGGGGAAAAAAAAAAAGAAGTTCAATAGCCGCAACTGATGGACATATGTCTAATTTAAGCAGGAAAAGGTACGATAGGGACTCAAAAAAGAAACCTCTAAGCCTTACATTAAGAAAAGGAAAAGAGAAAAAATTGAGAAGAAGAGTTGGCCGGAGTCATTTTTCGCAAGAGAATTGGAGAGGGGTAAACACTAAACACGGGTCAAATTCGCGCTATAACATGTTATTACTGCTATGGCCCAAAGTAGTGTAAAGGGCAAGTTGGTCCGGGGCTAACAAATGTTTGTAGCCCACAAGTCTTACGTGGGCCGCACAAATGGGCCAGCCTGCTTCAGCCGCTGAATCATCTCGGGATTAGTGGGCTTTTTCAAGACCTCTTCGAGGCGAGTTTGTCCGACCTGGGTCGTGGCTTGGGAATTGGGATTACTCTTCCTTCGCACGTCCAATTTGGGCCTCCAACAAAGTTGGGCTCCCATTCACCTGCAAATGCATGCGGGCTAGCAATCTATTATATCTAAGCCGCAGAGTCTGATTAGCCAGCCCATTAAGATGTAGATGTACTTCTTGCCCCATTCAACGCCCCTTTTTGATCATCAATAGTAAACCCTTTTCTTCTTTTTTTCTTTTTTAAAAAAGAAGAAGATTTATTTGGGGTGAAGAAGAACTGGCAAAGAGTTTCAAATTGAGCAAATGATTGTTGAGCCTCTGCAAACGATTGTTAACTTTACAGCTTGTCTCTGCAGTAGGATTTCATTTGACGGAGATCTAATCTAGTATACCGGAATGCAAGAAACGTAAGTGAATTTTTATTTATTATTACCTCCCTAGCTAGTAAACTATTCTCTGCGTCTAGCGTACCGCCCTTCGTTAGCCTTTCATCGAATTTTATATTTTAACACATGAGGGCGCACCAAATTAGACGTACAGATTGAGGATCCGAGTGCTCCTGTTTTCAAATGTTTGGAATGCGGGCGGGAGCTTGCTGGAACTGCAGCTTAATTTGAAAAGGAAAAAAAAAATGTACGCAGTAGCCAGTTCGATGTGACGACTTGAGAGTACTTGTTCTTCTTTTGATCTTGCTTGATTAGTCCGTCCAACAAGACAGAGCGCGCGGTTGGGTCAACAATGACAGAAAGATGCCGCGACTGTCACGTGGCCCCGTGTGTATATATATAAAATAATGTAAGGTAATCAGTTTGACTGATGCTGTGTGCATATTTTGTCACCCCTCGGGTACGAGTTAAGTCTAAGCTATCGGCCCAAATTATTTAAATTTAATTATTATTATTAGCGTGTAGATTTTAAATAAACTAAAATTATTGGATCGTTACATATTTAATATTGAATGGATGAATTTGGTCTTTTCTATATATATATATTTTAGCATTCTAAACCCTGCTAGAAGTAAAAGTAAAAGTAAAAGTAAAATAATAATGGTGGTGTGGAGGGAGCTGCTGGGTGGTTGAAATGTTTTTCTCGCTGGGAGAGAAAGCCGTTGACAAAGAGGCGGGGGGAGGTGGGTCAGAACTCAGAAGTAAAATAAGGGGATTCAAATGGGAATCCGAACAAAAGCCCCGCGGAGTGGGTGCGCTCTCTGCAGTCGCGAATTTTGAAATCCTTGTCCTCCACGTTACGATCTCATTCATGACATATATATGAACGCATGTGTGTCTACAGTTCTCGACTCGTACCCAACGCACATGAAATAAAAATGCTAAAGAAAGACATTTTACTACATTACTTAATTAATTAATTAATTCAAGGAGACTGATCGATGTATAGTACGTACGTGGCTGGAGATCCATAATTTAACTGACTAAATTAAATGCCCATCCCATTATCTTGTTTTTTCTTTTCTTTTCTTTTTCCCCGTTTGATCAGGAGATATTAAGGCTGGGACGTACGTGTGCAAGAATAATTAACACAGTTAATTAATCTCTTACTAGCTAACCAGATAGATAGATAGATAGATAAATAGATATGACTGTATAAAGATTACACACGATCGAATAATGCAAGCAGTACCGTGGGTAGCAGCTAGATAGGGTGCCGTACGTAGTCTATAGAAAGCTGCTTAAACGCAGCTCCAATGGCGGGTCGCTCTCCGTGTCGAAGAAAGAGATGTCGGTGCAGTCGGCGCCGCTCCTCACGTACCTCAGCTTCTCGTGAGCTTCCTGCAGGTCGTAGGACTTCAAGGGGAACAACTCCAGCGTCTCGATCTCTCTCTTCGGTTGCTCCCAGCTTATCGCTTCCTGATCCGCATTCGCGTAGCCTACAACCAAAACCACTCCCTATATATGATCACCACAACAACAACTATATAGCTACTAATAATTAATTAATTTGCATAAAAATAATATTGTAGACCACTCTTTCGGCTTATATATATATATGTGTGTGTGTGTGTGTGCGCGCGTGCGCGCGCGCGCGCCCTTGCTTGCTTGAGTTGTTTCTTAAACATACATGCTGGTCCTGTTGAAGAAAAGAAACGCAAAGACTATCATGCGTAGGCTATCAATACTTGTGTACATGTTTCCTGGTCCTCTTACCAAATGATTGGCGGAGGTGCACTCAATATCTATTAATTACATATGTTCTAACAAAAGAGCAAGCTGTTGGAATATACATCCGTCTCATGCATGCTAATTAATTTGCTAAATACAAAAGAGAGATACATACATTAATTTATTATTGCTTTCGGAAACTAATGCATATAGAGATAGATAGCTCTATCGCAAATACCTTTTTGTCTCTAGGAAAGGAAAAGAAAAAAAAAAATTAAGTACGTAATAAACTAATTATTATATAACAAAGTATATATAAGCTGGTTAGAAGTAACTAATAATTAATACTCTTACTGGGGATGAATAATCGATGATTGTAGTTTGTCCTGCTGGGCTGATCCCTCTTGGTCTCGGGAGGCATCAGGAGGAGGAGTGTTGTGGTCTCGTCGTCGTCGTCGTCGTCGTCGTCGTCGTCGTCGTCGTCGTCGAGCGCGGGCGACGCCCCGCGGCGTCGCTTCTTGAGATGGTGATGGTGATGGCGGTGGTGGGGGTGGCGGCGGTGGTAGTGGTGGTGGCGCTCTCGGGCCTTGTGGTTCTGGAACCAGTAGAAGACGTTCTTGCTCTCGATCTTGCCGAAGGAGCTGAGGTGGGTGGAGATGCGCTGAATCTGGTCGGTGGTGGGCGTCCTCAGCCCCGCCCTGAACAGCTCCGTCAGCACCTTCACCTGCTCCGCCGTCGGATTCCACCTCCCGCACTTCACCCCCGCCCTCCCCGCCGCTTGATCATCCTCCATCGATGATCCTATAAATCAATATCAATATATATATATATAGTACTTATGATCTCCTGCTTTTATTAAATGAGTGGCTTCTGGCGATCGAGCTAACTCGCTCGGCGCTTCTTGCTCAGCAGTGAGCAGAGCAAGTCCCAGAAATCAAATGGAATTAAACAAGAGGAGCAGCACCGTCAGCAGATAGATAGATAGATAGATAGATAGATAGATAGATAGATAGATAGATAGATAGATAGATATATATATAGAGCCCAAGTCATTTATTTCTATTAATGCATATATATATATATATCACACTACACGTACGATCGAAGGAGATGATACAACAAATTAAAGGGGAATTAAGGGGAAAATTAAGGCCAGAGAGTGTAGTGTGTGTATTCGCCGAACTCTATACTCAGCATGCATATAAGGGTAAGGGAGTGGTGTTCACTGTTCAGTCAGTAGTAAATTAAGGCTATATAATTAATTAATTAACTAAGGTGAGGTGGGGGATTTTCTCTTTTAATTGCTCTTAATTAATTAAGGCGGGGGTCGGGGACATGCGCAAAAGCTGCCACTACTGTTCAAACATCTTCTTCTCGCTTACTTTTCGGTGATCGAGCCGACATCCTCAGCTGCTATTGCTGCTGCCTATTTTTTTATTTATTTATTTTGAGTTATTATTATTAGATTATATTTCCCTATGCTATGTATATACGTATGTTTTTGTGTGTGTGTGTGTGTGTGTGTAAAAATATTATATATATTCGACTTTATCGTCCAAATTAATCTGAATCTAAGTGCCATCGTGTCTAATAGCGCCGTGTCTCATCCCGTGTCTTATTTACCTTGCCATTGATTAAAATACATAGGATATATTATATTAGATTAGATTATATGCAACGGTGGAAATGGGGTTTAATTTAATTAACGTTCTATTCTATTGGCATTTTCTGGCAGCTTCCATCAGTCGCTACTGCAGAATGGTATCAAAGGAGAAAGACGACCTAATTAAAAATCAATTAATTAAGAAAGCCCACGGGTTCTTTCATAATATTAATAATAATAATAATTAATTTATGTCAAATTTGTAAGCATGCACGGCCTCTAGTGATGATCATTGTCTAGCTTCTCTCCTTGGTCGTTTTCTTTTCTCGTTTCTTTTTCTTTTGGTGTCGTTGCATGCTTAATTATTAGTTAGTTAGTCACTTGATGATCGATGATCGCTAGCTAGCTTTATACCTAGCCAAATGCACAAGATCAGGTTGGTACCACTTAATTGCGCTGCAGATGCATGTAAGCCTCTCATTTGGCGTCATGGTTGTTTTTTCTTCTCTTTTTGGTTTTTTAAATAAAATTTTATGTGCATTCAAAAGTGTTGGAGCACACAACATATTGCTTAATTATTCTCCTTTCATCTAAATTTTTTATTCGACAGCAAAAAATATAAACATAAATATATATTTTTTATTTTTAAATTTTTATAAAATAAATTATTAGTTATAATTTAGTCAAATGCATTATGAGCTAACCAACTATAACAATAAAAAAAAAGAGTCATTTCTCCAATTAGTGTTTAATTGGTATATATATATATATAAGGTCCTAAATTCGATACTTAGTTGCATGCTTCACATTTTTAACTAAATTTATTTTTTTAAAAAAATCAAAGTAAATAATATATCTGATATACATGGTACCAAATGAGGCCTTAAATTCTTATTATTTAATTAACAGAGTGCAATTAATAGGTTAGATTTTAAAATGGTGCTTGGTCAGTGGATCTGTGAACAAAGTCCATGATAGAGAAATGACAAATGAGCTAGCGAATAACTTCAAAATTAACCATTTAATTAAAGCCAAAAGGTCAGCTAGCCTAATTTAACTGAAGTGCATGCCCAGAAATACACTTTGACTTTCCTTCCTCACCCAAGGTACGTATTATATTATTTCGCCAAATAAGGTGTGAAACCCCACCAGCATGCATATAATTAGAGCAGGTTGAGTAATCATCCAAGATTTTGAATCAACTCGATCTATAATATTATCTCAGGAATTGGCAAAATTAATTATTACCAGCACTAGTACGTACATATATAGCTGGTTTTTTTGTATTTTTCAAACGTATGGCCAGAGGATGAACGAAAAAATTATAAATAATTTACTCTAGCTAATTAATCAGTACCACAACATTATTGAACAGTTCTATACCCTAAAATAGTCTTAAATTGAACAAATAAATATAAAAGTGAATGCATGCAAAAACTAGGATATATAGAATACTATTAATAATACCAAGTCATTGGTGTTATTAGATTTTCGGCCAAACACTTGATGCTATCGGTAGTAGAGTAACCGAACTTATGCATGCAGTATATAATTACTTTGTTGAGAAATATGAAAAATTTTCATTTGGCTAACATGCGCTAATTACTCGTAAAGATATATATATATATATATATATATATATANAGAGAGAGAGAGAGAGGAGAGAGGAGAGAGAGCAGATAGAGAGAGAGGAGGAGAGAGAGGGAGAGAGAGCAGAGAGAGAGAGAGAGGATGTGCCCTCTTCTAATAAGATAAAGATAAAGATAATCATGTGTGGCCCTGCAACATGGATCGGATGTTCGGAGTAGTACAAGTCCACTAAGGAGAGAGTGCATCAGCTTTTTGGAATAATCCTGAGAAGTTGAGGAAGATTGTCATCCTTTTGGGGTGGCGATCGCCCCACAACCCTTCCCTCCCCTTATTCTATGCAATAATTAGAGGCACCAACGAGGAGGAGGAGGGAGACTGACGATCGATCCCATTCCCGGGGGTGGAGGGGGTCGGGGCACAGTCGACATACATTGCTTATACCATTTCAAAAAGCAACTGCAGCTGCTGCTCAGGCAGGCCCCTGGCCCTGCCTACATTAATACTTTTCCTTAATTACCTAAAATCGTTTCTAGCACAACGGGACAAAGGGCCAGATGGTTGGTCTCCGAGGTCTCAAGTTCAAATTATAACTAATTGATTTATATTTCTAATTAAGTTTATTTCTCAAAGAAATAAACGAAACAATTAATTAGCATACTATCTTTCTTTCTCAAACAAATTTTTTTTTTTTCTCGTTCTCTCTCTTACAAACACACACACACACACTTCTACGTGGACCTCATGCGTGCATCCACCATGCAATTAGCCGACGGTACAGTAATCTGCTCTCTATTCATCAGAAATATTATAGTAATTTTATAGCAATTTAGAGACGAAAGAGAAATTTTGTTAAGAAGTTCTTGTGCCAGAAGACTATATTAATTTGACTAGCTTGTGTAGATCTCTAAAAATGAAATGAGATGGGGAACGGGTCACTAAACAGTTCCCACTTGGGTGCTAGACCAGGTCTAGGCAGTATAGCTTCTCCTCTTCTTATTCCTTTCGTTAATTATTATTCCTTTTGCTGAGGAGGGGTGGTGTACATGTATATATAAATATAAATATGAAGAAAAGAAATTAAGGGAGGTTTAATTTTGAAACAATTGGCTTCCACTTGGTCCCGAAATTGGGATGTAAACTTAAAGGCATTACATCACATTGGTAGTCCCACTTACTTTATCTTTTTAACGTTGGTATTTCCAAGCCTCGCGCACGGAAAATCCACGGAAATCCCGTTACTGCGTGTGCTTCGCAACTGCAATTCCCGAGGCATCTGGTCTAGTGATACTACTACTACTACTACTGCTCCTGCTCCTGCTCCTACTCCTCCCTCGTAGTAGTAACTTAACAATTGTCGCTCCTCCGCTCTGAACGAATAATGATCACTACTCTCTCTCTCTCTCTCTCTCTCTCTCTCTCTCCCCCGCCTCGTCCTCTGACTGATTGAATTCTAGTGAGAATGGTCCTTTAAACTGTGGTGCGGTGCATGCACGCGTGACCAACACGACTCCATGATCAACGACCATAATACTCATTTTTGACCTCCACTTTCCTCTCTGCTACACCTTGTAGTACCACTGAAAACCTTTCTACTCGCATGGGGAAACACTACTCTTGTCGCTTTGATGTTCTCGTGGGACAAAATTAACTAGTACTGATGTTATTCTCGAAAAAGTACGATAATAAGAGTGCGGAGATGAAAAGCATTGTTGAACATTCAAATTGTTGGGCAATAGAAGCAGAATCTCTAATGTAAAATTAGATTTTCTTCTTCTTCTTCCTTTTTTCCCATATCTAGAGCATCAACAACATTTCTAAGGATTTTTGTATCTAAGAAATATATATATAGTACTTCAGGGAAAGAAAATTCTACTAGAATGATATATATTTGTCCGGAAACAGTTAAACGGGTCCGAAGTTGTGACCAAATAAACTTTGGTCGGAGTAAAAGAAGATACAGCAAATGCAAGTACTGATAGCAGCATCGGAGACGGTTGGACTCAAACAGAGCGCTTTTTGTCCGAACAAATTAAGGACACATAACCAGCCTTAATTCGTAATCTAGCATACAGTGAAATTTAAGATGGAAGATTTTATCATTGGTAACAAAATTTTTAAAATGTTTATTATTTCACTACACTAATTCTCTTACTCAAACTAAATTTTTTTTTTAAAAAAAAAAAGGAGGAGGAGAAGAGAAATACAATTAACTCACTGGAAAAGAACTCTTTGAGGAAACGAGGCAAATTAACAGCGAGCCCGAAGCGGTCAAAAAGGAAAGGGAAGCAAAATCCAAAAAAAAAAAAAAAAAAAAAAAAAAAAGAGAACGACGTCTTCAGGAGGATGGTTCAAATTTGGAGTACAGTACAGTAAAATCTGCATGTGGATGCATGAATCACTACTTAAATTCCACAACCTAGCTGTGACAGTTTTTTTTTTTTTTTTTTTTTTAAAGAAAAAACATCTTAATAATTAGAAAGAAAGAGATAGAGAGAGGGAAGGGACTCTCCCTCTCTCCTCTCTCCCTTGTCCTTTCCCGCTCGTCCGAGATGAGATTCTCTATCTACGCTCGGGGTACGTAGAAGCCAATTACAAACAAATTAGAGGGGCCTCGGGGTGGTTTAAAGGGTGATTGTGTTTTGTTCGAGAGAGAGAGAGAGAGAGAGAGAGAGAGAGAGAGAGAGAGAGAAGGCGCGTGAATTCGACGAGAGCGGAGGGGGTGCCTTTTTTCCGTGTCTCTTTCTCCCTGTCTTCATGAAAAGTATGATCTCGGTCCCCACGCGCATGGTCTGCTGCATTCTGGAAATTTACCAGATCAGATTATTACTCCCATTATTATCATCATTATTCTCATTCCTACTGTTATTATTCTCATTCCTACTATTATTACTATTATTATCCCCCAGTCCCAGTCGAACAGAGAGCTGAGAAGAGAAAGAGAGAGGAGAAAAATGAAGCCGATCCACCCGAATCAATCCGGGCCTGATGCCCTTTCTCGCTTTTTGACTTCCTCACCCACCGCATTTGGACTCTTCCTCCTGACTGCTTCTACGGATCACGTTCTGCTTTTTTACCATGCCCCAATCCCCCCGCGCCCCCAAACTCCCAACTCTTCTGATTCCCCCCATCTCTCCGCTACTGGGAAGAAATACATGCTTCTAATATTCTTAATTTATCTTCTGTCCGAAGAGTGCTGTAATTTTCTCTCTCTCTCTCTCTCTCTCTCTCTCTCTCGAACATAATAAAAATAATAGAAAAAAGGGAACGAGTGCTTATTCAAGGTCATATCTGAGACAGAGGTGTACTAAAAGTTAAGTTAGGTCAGCCTACTTCCACTTCATTTCAATAACAAAATATCTAAATCAATGGCTCCACAGTATTTGACATAGATCATCATTTATCGCATAATCAAATGATCTCGGAATGATGATTAAAAATAAACAACTATTTGAAATATGGACAACACAATTCTCTAATTTCAAATCAAAGATATGAGCCTAAGTTTGGATAGCGAAAACTTTTTTATCAAATTTCCAACTAGCGTAACTGCGATTGCTTTATGTAACTAGACATACAGATTAAGTTAGCATATAGCCCTGTGTACCCATCCTTGTACTGCTTACATACTGAATGTTCATTCACAAGTGCTCCAGGGAAATGCAGACATACCTGGAGGAAAATATTCCAACTCAAAAAGTTGGCCAAAAGCATCTTCTAACGCTAGGGACCGTTTAATTGCATATTAGTTACAATTATACTATCTTCTAATGTTAAGGGAATATTTGGCTGTATATAATTACAACTGTATTACTATTGTAACTATATGCAAATCCAAACTAGTATTTCATTTTATGCATTTGAATCCAACAGTTGCAACTGGAACTACATGAGAAGGCTGCATGAGGAGACCCAACTGTGCCACTTAGAACTACGCCCATAATTTCAGTGCTTTCTATTACATCCAACCAAACGAAATATACGCAATATCAACCACTGCACTTTCAATTAAATGCATCTTCAACTATACTGTATTTCTAATAACATCCAACCAAATGGCCTCTTAGATTCAATATCACAATTGCCATAGATTTCCACCTCAACTCGCCATGGAAAGTGTCTAATATCTAGGAACAATCCTTACTCTCATCCTACTAAAATCGCCATAAATTTCCACCTCAATTCACCTTGGAACAAGTCTAATACCTGGGAACAATCCTTACTCTCATAATAGTACTCTATTAAAAGTTTTTCTACCCTGACCCATTACAGCCCCACATTCTTCAAGGGTGGAGCTGTGGAACCTATACCTCTTAAAAGAGTACTAGTATCTCTACAATCTAGTCTTAATAAGCTTATCTTTGTTTATGCTCTATATGCGAAGGATTCACTGCAATCTAATTTTGGTACATCTTATGTATCATGAATAAAATTTCACAATCCCTGTAGGCCTCATACGATAATGTTCCAAGCAGTCATATCCAATTACAATTCCCTCATTCTTGGCTGGAGTTGAAGGTAGAGCCACACCTTCGTCCAAATTGTTAGCTGCTTTGATATGCCATCAACTGTTTGACACCACCTCCCAAATTGCCAGCTGCTTTTCCAGACCCCCAAAGTTTACATAACTTCAAAAAGTTACGCTATTCCTAAAACATTTCTTTAATGTTCTGCAGGATGGTGTTAGTTCTCTCATTACTCCCTCTTCACTAGCTTTCTATTCTCTTCTATCACTACCTGAGATAAATCACATATCTACAAATCTAAACATGGGACGCATCCTCCACCAAAAATACCTGCAAACACCCTTTTAACAAACTATATCAACTTACCTTTTCCAAACACGACTTAGATTTCATCAGTTAGGACCCAAGGCTAATATAACTTTCACATTTCACAAATAAGTACATCACAGATACGAACAACGAAATCCTTCTAGCTGCTTAACAAAGCCTTTCGGTCAAGAGACCACTCTAGTTTCTCAAACAAAAACGAGAGGAAAAAAAAATGCACAATAACTTCAGTCAGAAATGGTTCAGTTTCATGAAACTTTCGAACAAGAGATCACTCTAGTTTCTCAAACAAAAACGAGGAAAAAAAAATGCACAACAACTTCAGTCAGAAATGGTTCAGTTTCATGAAACTTTCGACGGGTTACATTGTTTCCAGTCACCCAAAAAGCATTCAAGGAATAAGGATGGCAACATATGCTTTGAAATAATGCACAAGGTCAAAACTCAAAACAAGTCGAACAAAAACATCAAATTCATTAGAAATGAGAGAACAAAACCTACTCATCCGGAAACAACAACAATAAATCTCTCTAGTTGCTCTGAACTAAACCACATCCCAACAGTACAGTGAACCTCTAAGTAGTACTATAGTAGCACAGAAACAAGATGAACTTTCAGATTCTTTGAAAATAAGAAACCATAAAAATAATGGAGCAAGAATATGCCAACCTGCTGATTTCACACCTTCAATAAGGAATACTATAGATCAAATTTACTAGCAGATATAGCATCAGTAAGTTACCCGCTTCGATTCGTATACAGGAGAAAACTACAAGATCTGAGCAGCCGTGTTCAACTTCTCGGCTATGCTGAGCTGTGTCCTTATAAGGCTCGACAAGTAAACCAATGCAAGATTATCCTATTAAGAACATTAGAAAATGCATAAGAAAAGAACATATAAATGAGCAAGCGACGTGGTGCAACTAAACTTATAACTGAAAAGGAATTTAAACTTACCTGAATCTTGTCATTGAATAGCTTGTCAAAAGCTGCTGGAGATATTCTAGGCATTGAAGCCAGAGTGTCAGCAATAAATCTACCAATGTTATTATCTGGTGTTATGCGTCCTTCCTAGGAAGGGAACATCAGTCATACATCAGTCAGAATTATAGTCAGAACTTTGACAAGATAAGATTAAGAGATTTAAGAAGCTACAAAACAGAAGTTAGGACTCTTACAACAACGCCATCCACATATTTGTAAACATCATCAATAAGAGCATACAGCCTCTCCATTGAGGACTCCATTCCTTCTAGATCATTAGGAAGCTTATCCACATTCGTTGTCTTTAGCAAGTCAACTGTCAAAAGAGAGAAGAGGAAAAAAAGAGGGAATAAATGAATGCCACAATCTCTCTTAACGTGGAGCCACGGACCAACTTTTAACAATCCTTTGACAGGCTATAGGCTCAAGTGATAGAAAAAAAAAAAGCAGAGTACTTCAAACTTTTAAAAACAACAAAATCTTCTTTCAAACTATGGGAAGAAAATAGCATCAATCAGATAATTCAGCTCAAAAGAGAAAAAAAAAAAAGCATAAAAATCAAGTTGTGATCAAACAGTTATTTGACTGAATCAAGTTGTGATCAAACAGTTATGTGATAAAAAGCATAAAAAGTATGTTGGTTTAGTTTCAAATATAAGCAGGAATGTCATGTCTAAAGACAACAACTGCGAGTAAAAGACATACATCCAACTCTTTCTGCTTCAATCATCCTTAGATCAAGAGGAATTTCTTGAAATTGTGCAGCGAGTTGCTTATCTCCAAGAGATAAGCTAACAGAAACATAAGCCTTGATGGAAGCCTCCCCATTTCTAAAGCCAGTATCAACAGTAAGATGAACAGGATTTTGTACTTCTCTCGAATAGAATTCATGAATCAGTGCACTCCCTCCAGAAACACCAAAGCCAGTTGAAAACCTGCCCAAGGCAGAGTATTATTGCAGTTAGATAAATGGACTTAGAGAAAATTAATGATGGCAACATTTATTGAAATACAACTTTTTTGACAAAGCAGAGTATTAGTATAGAAATCAACTAAAGATTATAAAGTGCAAGCAAGTTCTGTCATGGTCAAAGTAACAACTTGAAAAACCATTTTATCTTTGTTTTTTTCCCTTTTACCCCCACAGACAAATAAATGTGTAGAAAGACCAACTTTACCCCTACAGTCTACAGACAATCATTTTTCCAAAGGAATGACCTAAAAAACAGGTGCATAAACACCAAATACATGATAAAGCGCGTTTTACATAAGAGTTTGATAAATAGATCCGAATACATCTGAGCCTTGGCGGTAAGCATAAAGTTATTACCAAAATTGCAATTCATGACAACAAAATAATTACTCCAGAAAATAAGCGATAAATATATATACACTTTATAATAAGAAAGCAAAATGGAATTTCAGATCTGAACAGAGTATCGCTCATCAAACCAAGAGTTTGCAAACAAGCCAATAGCCAGGTAAACAGAAAATGATCCACTTTGCACTTAAGGGTCATGCACTAAGGAGAAACTCTCCAGAAAATCCTCTAATCTGATGCTGTGAATTGAACTGTAATTTATATTGTCTTGCATTAATGTCAACTAACATGTCTAAAAAGCAATAGTGAGACCTTAAACTCATAACTTGGTCACTGGCAGAATTAGATTATTGGTACAAACTTAAACCAGTGGACTTTCACCATCAAAGAAGGAAACCTGGATCAAAGAGTGATTTATTTTTTAACATGTTTACTGGCTTTGACTTGGGACTGCTACCCAAAAAAAAAAAAAGAAGAGTAGCAAGGGTACAGAGGCAAATTAAAGGGATTACATAAACTGCTTTCCAATAAAATAATTAAAAATACTAATTTAGGAACAAATTACTATTTGAAAATTGAAAATAGCAAGAACTCTGCTACAGATAACATCGCAAACAACAAAGATCGGGCAAACAAGAGCAATTCTCCCTACCATCCAACTATCACTTCCTTTGGATTCACCTTTTGATGGGAACTGAACATGTTGTGATGGTAATCAATATCCAAAGCAACCTGCAATCACAAATATAGCCAACTATAAAATAGGAAGAGGAAAATGGTATCAAAGTTCCTAGGTATTACAGATTATTAAGTGATTATGATGACAAAAGGCAAGAAGTAAAATAAGTCAAGCTAAAATTCATCGTTCAGAACTGAGCAGGTCTTTAAGGTAACATATTCAGAAATAGAATGCCTGACTACTTTAGACTGAATAGATATAATGCCCTCTCAAACTACATTACTTGATTCGGAACAAAAGAGAGCAACCCTTGCATAAGTTACTTTTTGTCTGATTTATAAGCAGCTCAACGTATCTATGAAGTGATGATAGAATTGGCTGAAGGATATGCAAATGGTGACGTTTTAATCATTAAGGCCTAATTTAGTGATGAGTTGCGGAGTACTGCACCCATTGAATATGCTCGCTTGCAAAAACATGTATTGGGCTAAGGTGAGCAAAATATTCACGAATGCAAAAAATAGATACAATTGAGCGCCCTGAAATCGGGAAAAGAAGTTTGTGTCAGTCACCAAACACGTTCAACCGTGTGAAATGCAGGTAGAGAACGATTTTGGTGTTGCATCATACACCCAAATGGACCTTATGAAGGCCAATCAGTTCAATATAATTAAAACTGCTATTTCTGGTCCATTCCCCAAAGTTGACAAGAAGAAAACCTACTGCAGAGGACAGAAGGAACAAGGTTTAAAAGATCAAAAACCAGCAGATGTCAAAGGCTTCAGCAAGGCTAGACTGGATGAAGGTTTAGAAACACTTGAATCTCTTAATGATACATGAGACTAACTAATGGACTTCTATGGCAGGAAGGTTGAAAATTAAGAAGATAACATCAATAACAAATACACCTAACTCCATGTAAGAGCCATGAATTGAACCTAAATTGCAAAATCTACTTCAGCACCTTCTGATGACTGGAGATTTATGGGTAACTTAAACTCTCAGTCCATATTCAATTTGTTAATAACAAGTTCAAAAAGATGTGGCTCCAAGCTTTCCAACAAAATTAAACTATCAGTAAAATATCTAGTTCCATTTTAGCACACATGATATTAGTTATTATTTCCCTGCACAGGGGAAGGATGAATGCATGGTATTATCTGATGTGGACGTTCTACTCTTCCAGTGAGTGTAACTGAGGTTGATTGTTGCTTCACAGAACCTCAAACCTATTCCACCCATAAGACTCGTGCAGCACAGCCGGCAAATTTGTCAAAGTTATACTATCTTCCGATTTATTCTATTTGGATTAAGGTACAATAATAATAATAATAATAATAATAATAATAATAATAAAGGCATAAATATAGTTAATCCTTCAACTTGGTGCAAAATGGTACTCGGATTAAACTCTCGGATCATACACTGAGACGACAACTTCAGAAACACTTTGCTGTAGTTCGAACATTATTTGAAGCCGCTTTCCTACAAATTCAACAAATCAAACTTCTCCAATAACTAGTTCGGCAAGTAAACTGAAGAGAACGCACGCATGCACGCGTCACAAGTGAACTTGATCTACCATAGTTCAAACCTATGCAAGCACTTCGGATCCAAACAACACATCTAGAATTCTCGTGTATTCAGCGATCACACAGATATATTCTCAGAGTATTCAAAGGAAAAGAAGAGTATAAAAATCGCCGAAACCCTACACCGTCGAGCTCGTGAGAGAGAGAGAGAGAAAACCTGGTCGGCGGATTCGTTGTGGGGGACGACGTAGGAGTTCCTAATGTCGAGGGTGCCATCGGGGGAGACGGAGCCGAGGAGGGTGCCGATGACTCGCTCGGCCTGGTCGGGGCGGCGCACGTAGCTGTCGCAGATGTTGAAGAGGACGACGGGTTGGACCCTCGCGCTCACGATTGTCGCCGAGGGGTGGAACTGGAGCACCGTCGACGACGACGCCATCGCGGAGGCAGAGGTGGAGGAGGAGGAGGAGGAGGAGGAGGATGATGATGATGTAGAAGCGCTCTCTTCTAGGGTTTTTGATGAGCTGCGCGGGCGGACCCGGGCACCAATATAATTCGGAGATTGTGGGCCTGACAGCCCAACCGTACCTCTTGTTCTCTCTCTAAATTGTTGGCCTCCAACGAAATAACGCTTCGAGCTTTTTAATGAGCCCGGCCTACCAGTCCACCACCTCAAATCTGAGGAGTTAATTGCACCACCGATAGGGATGCAAACGGGGCGGATTGGGGGCGGGAGATCCGCCCGCCTCCAGCCCCTACTAGCAAAAACCCACCCTGCCTCCCGCCCCGAATCCATGACGGGTTAAAAAATACATATCATAATCCGCCCCCCCTCGNACCCTGCCTCCCGCCCCGAATCTATGACGGGTTAAAAAATACATCTCATAATCCGCCCCCCCTCGTAACTTGCTTCCCGCCGGCGTCCTGAATCCATCCCGCCAACTAATATTTTTTATAAAATTATAATATTATTAATATTTTGTAAAATATAAATTAATAATTTTTAATAATATTATATATATAATTTAACAATATTAATAGTAAAAATTAAAAATATCAATCACAATTCAAAACAAAATTCAAATGTTTCAAATACATTAGAAATAAGAGTAATAACTTATTTGTATTTTGAGCTTTTTTGTAAATATATTATTTTTTAGGAATATTTTTTAAAAAATATAAATGATATTCGGGGCGGATTCGGGGCGGATCATGACGGGGCGGATTCGGGGTAGATTCGGGACGGATTCGGGGCGGATCATGACAGGACGGATTCGGGGCGGATTCGGGGCGGATCAAAATTTCCCCCGTTTTCTGCCCCGAATCCGTCTCGGATCGTAAAACTTACCTGTTTCCTGCCCCGAATTCGTTTATTTTCTTCCATTTACTGCCCCTGTCGGGACGGATCGGGGCGGAAGCTCCACCAACCCGGATCCGTTTGCATCCCTAACCACCGACCCCTAACATTTTCCCTTTTTCATTTGCTATTAGATTCCTAGCATTTATATTCTGTTTCAAGTATATATCAGCTAATTTAATTTTTTATTATTTTTGGTGAATATAGGCTACATCAACTTCAATAAACCCCTCCTTGCATTGTAAGAGCTCAATAGCACATTTAGTTTTACGCCAAAAATGTAAAAGAGTCCGTAGGTACGCCAAAAATGTAAAAGAGTCCGTAGGCGTCGTGTCTAAAATTTTTTTTTTTTTTTTTTTAAGAGATAGATAGCATGCTATTCGTTTCGTTTATTTCATTTAGAAATAAACTTAGCTAAAAATATGAATCAACTAAGATTCGAACTCGGAACCTCAGGTACCAACCATCAAGTTCTGTGCCACTTACACTATAGGTATGATAGGTAGTGCCTGCTTATATGTATGGAGAATGATATTAAAAATGGTTGAAATTAGGCTTTATGCAATGTGCACTTAGGGACCAAAGCGGAAAAGTAAGCAATTGTTAGGAACCGATGATACAATTAATTTGAAGGTTAAAAATCTGATTGCAAAAAAAATAAGAGATTGGAGACCAAAATAAAAACTGGGATAAAAGTTTGGGACTAACGATGCAATTGACCCAATGGTTGCAGTATACAGTATACACTGACAGTACTTTCGCCTCAACCCAATTATTTTAGTCATTTGGAAATAGTACTACGTACTACTAGCTGAAACTTATTACTGGTTGATTTCACGAGTGTGAGGGACCAGTATGCAAAAGTCTAATTGTTCTTGCCCATGGAATTGACTTTGAAATACTTCTATCTTTACGAACCAGAACAAACAAACAAACAAAAAAATGTCAAAAAGGATTATTAAGCAACAACCTGTCGTAAGTAACATGAAAGCAATTGCCCTGACTTGGCACGTAGGTGAAAACCAAGTGGATCCCACTTGAAATCAAAGTTAACTAATAAGTTTTTTTTTTTTTTTTTTTTTTTTTTTGGAGGAAAAGGTAACTAATAAGTTAACTAATTAATAAGTTGGCTCCAGTGGAACAAGTAAACTAATAAGTTAATGAAGCAACATTAATTTTATCTTGGCATTATGATACCGAGCACTAGTCAAGCATCTGCTTAGACATGTGCATACTTTGTCTCCTGTAATCACATTACAGTAGTGTATCTGGTTAGGCTTCGGCTTAAATCGGTTGGGAAGAAATTAACGTGTAACATATCGGAGCGGATTCTCTTAAAGCTGGCTTGGCTCTTGTTTTAGAAAGTCCGAACCAATTTGAACTATCACAGAGAGCAAGCCGAATGGATTTTATTATAGTTCTGTGCTAGTATCTTCGGACGTTAGAGTGTCTACCAAATCATGAAACATTAATTAGTACTCAAGAAGCCCTTTCCTCAACATAAAAATTAATTATTGTTCACAAAATTAGAGCTGCTAAATTTTGGAATAAGAAAACTGCAGCCGTAAATAAAGTAATAAACCCCCGAAAAAAAAAAAGAAAAAAAAAACTAATCCTATTTTTGTTTTTTGGGGTACAGGGAGGCAAGAGATCACCGGACCAAGCTGAGCCGCGCGTCATATATCACTCAGTAGTCAGTTCCGATTCGACTTGACTTGGTACTGGATTTTTGGGTTTTTAATTTGCGAAGCCACAATTGCTGCATCATCTGAGAAGAATCAAAGAAGCAAAGGCTAGCTAGCCACGCTGGTGAATTCCTTAGCCCTTGCTCGTCCCGGTTGTTAATCTCAACGTTTTCTCCACTTCATCTCCGCAATCCTGCAACAGCACAAGCAATCGATCAGGCACCCCCTGTAATTTCTACGGGCAGTTGAACGGCCTCCGACCAAACTCACCGTGCTTATTTTATTTTAAACGAGAGCGCGATATGGCTTGTCGGCCCACAGCATTTCCATACGTAACACCGGCCTCCAAATACGAGAGATGAATCCAATTCACCACGCTTACGCTTGGGCCCTACACCGGAATAAGCCACGCATGCATGGTGAAGTGTGAATCTATTCCACGTTACTCTCTAGACGCCATGAGTGCCCGAGAAGTAAATTAATTAATTAGTTTAACTTATTTCGTTCCTACTCTTTTTTTTTCTTTTTTTTTTTTCTGTATCTGTTTTAATTGGCAGAAAATGCGCGCCTCGATCCTTATTGCCCTTGTTCTCTCTTGCTAGCTAGCTTAGTATAGCACCGGCACGAAACGCCAAAAAAAAATCCTTTTGTTTCTTTGAGTTTTTTTTTTCCCAACAACCTCTCGATACACGCTCGACCGAGCCAAGTCGAGAGTGTGACGAAGGGCCCTCCTAGCTAGTATTAATTAATTCTTCCATGTAGTATTAATAATAATCCATAGGCTCTCTGCTCCTGCATCCCACTCCACACCTCCTGTGTGCTTCATTACTATATATATATATAAAGAGAGAGAGAGACCAAGGCAATCCTCAATTCACACCAGCGTTCCAAGCAAAATCACCAGAACCATCAATTCCATCAACTGCTTCAATATATCTATCGATCGCTGATAATTATATTGCTGTAATGGAAACGGCGATGCGGCAGCTGTGCCAGCAAGAAGACGGCCTCCGCCTTTGCACGGTGACGGCGGCAGTAGCTGTGCTGGTGTCGGCCTATGCGGTGTGGTTCTTGGTGCTGACCCGGCGGCTCTCGGGCCCGCGGATGTGGCCTATCGTCGGCAGCCTCCCCGGCGTGATAGCGAACCGGTGGCGCATCCACGACTGGATCGCGGAGAACCTGCGGTCGACGGGGGAGGCCGCGACGTACCAGACGTGCGTGCTGCCGCTGCCGTTCGTGGCGCGGCGGCAGGGGCTGGTGACGGTGACATGCAACCCGCGGAACCTGGAGCACGTGCTGCGCACACGCTTCGACAACTACCCGAAGGGCCCCATGTGGCAGTCGGCGTTCCACGACCTGCTGGGGCAGGGCATCTTCAACTCCGACGGCGACACGTGGCTGCTGCAGCGCAAGACGGCGGCGCTGGAGTTCACCACCCGCACCCTGCGGCAGGCGATGGCGCGGTGGGCGAACCGGTCGATCAAGACCCGGCTGTGGCGCATCCTGGGGGACCACTGCGGCGTCGCGGGCGCGGGCGTTGACCTGCAGGACCTCCTCCTGCGCCTGACCTTCGACAACATCTGCGGGCTCACCTTCGGCAAGGACCCCGAGACGCTGTCCCCCGACAACCCCTTCGCCAACGCCTTCGACGCCGCCACCGAGGCCACCCTGCAGCGCTTTCTCTTCCCGGGCGTCTTCTGGCGGCTCAAGAAGGCTCTGGGCGTGGGCAGCGAGAGGAGCCTCAAGCGGAGCCTGGAGGTGGTGGACCACTACATGACCGAGGCCATCGCCGCCCGCAGGCAGACCCCCTCCGACGACCTTCTCTCCCGCTTCATGAAGAAGGGCGACTTCCCCGCCGACGTCCTGCAGTGGATCGCCCTCAATTTCGTGCTCGCCGGCCGCGACACCTCCTCCGTGGCGCTCAGCTGGTTCTTCTGGACCGTCATGCAGCGGCCCGACGTGGAGCACAAGGTGCTGCGCGAGATCGCGACGGTGCTGCGGGAGACGCGCGGGGACGACACCGAGCGGTGGACGGAGGAGCCGCTGGACTTCGACGAGCTGGAGCGGCTGGTGTACCTGAAGGCGGCGCTGGCGGAGACGCTGCGGCTCTACCCGTCGGTGCCGCAGGACTCCAAGTACGCTGTGGCGGACGACGTGCTGCCCGATGGGACGCGAGTTCCAGCCGGCTCGGCCATCACCTACTCGATCTATTCGGTGGGGAGGATGGAGGGGATATGGGGCAAGGACTGCATGGAGTTCCGCCCGGAGCGGTGGCTGTCCGCCCAGGGGGACCGGTTCGAGCCAGCCAAAGATGCCTACCGCTTCGTGGCCTTCAACGGGGGGCCGAGGACGTGCCTGGGTAAGGATCTGGCCTACCTCCAGATGAAGTCCATCGCATCCGCAGTGCTGCTCCGCCACCGCCTCGAGCTCGTGCCGGGCCATAAGGTGCAGCAGAAGATGTCGCTTACCCTCTTCATGAAGAACGGCCTGCGCGTCCACGTCAAGCCCCGAAATCTCCACAGCTACATTACAGGCGGCGAGTCTGCGCTGCTGCAGAATGCTCCCGACGATACTCTTCCTCCTGTTCTAGATGCTGCTGCCGCCGCCGCCGCCGCCGCCGCCGCTTAAGTTTTTGCTCCTGCTAGCTGCTGCTGCTATCTATATATATTTATATATATATATATATATCTATATACATATAAGACTGCGAGGGTGAGCATGCGGTGTGTTTTAATTTGTGTTTTCTATGTCTGCTGTGCTGCACGTTTAATTCGAGTTCACTCACTCTACAGATGTGAATGCGTCGTCGTCTTGAGGTCAATAGCAAATATTGAAATGTAAGTTATGTAAGGCGTGGATTTCCATTATTTGGTTCTTAAGGTGTTGTTAGCATGTCGCAACAGCTACAGAATATTGTAATAACACAACATTGTTTACGACAATATTTCGTGTTCATGCCTTTCAAGCTAGCTAGCTTACATAATCCGGCCGGTTCAAGCCAACTTTTATTTGTTAGGGAGCTAGCTAGATCTCAAGTATAAACATTTTCTAGATTTCTAAATTTGAACGCCTAGCTTGCAGCTAACCATCTCTCAGACCAGAATATAAAATAAGAACAAGAAAAAAAAAAAGAAAAAGAAAAAACTTTTACCTTATTTATACTACTTTGCCCTTACTCATACAAAACTCTCCTTAAAATATCAATATACATATGGTCGAATTTAAATATAAACTAATACTAAAAATAAAAAATAAATAAAAAATTTATGGTAAAATACATTCAAATTGCATTGATAGATGTCCACAAAAATTTTATGAAAGAAAAACTCAAAATCAAAGACTTGGGTGAATAAAGAAGACTCTTTTTTCAAAAATATCAGAAAACTCAGGACTCTAAATATTAATTTTTGTACTATCTACCTTCCAAATATAAATCAAAGTGTCCGAAGGAAAACGAACATAATTATCTGGGCAAGGGATGTTTAATAAGCGAACTGAACGCCCAGGCCCACCTCAACCCAGCTTGGACCAAAATCCAAGAGAGCCGGGGAGACATATGTGAACAAAATGGGCCTATATACGGCCCAATCTCACTAAGGCCCAGTGGCGTGCGGTTTTTCCGTTAAGGCCTGTTTGTCTATTCGGCCCAAGCATTTCGGCACAAGTTGAAGATTGGTCCGGTGTAATGCCGGGCCGCGGCGTACCTACTCGGGGTTGAGGAGCATCTGTGGGCCTTAGTAGCTTCTTTGTGGGTGGGCTCCGCCCGGACCCAAACTCTCAATTGGTAAGTCTACTTTTGGTATCTCTCATTTTTTACCAAAAATAGAAAGTTTTCGGTTTCGAGGGGGTAATCGGATTTCACACACCGTAAAACACGAACTAAGACCACCCTTTTAATTAACCCTATTGTTTGCCTTACCGATTGATAAAATTTATATTTTTAAATTGGGATTATATAACTTTGATTTGCAGTACTGATATGCTATTATATATGTACTTCTTATCAACGGTAGAACAAACTCGGCCTATACCTTCACTAGATTTGATTCGGCTTTCTTCTGAGTTGGAAAAATTTCTTGCATCAAACAGAACCAATCTACTAATAAATCAAATGAAATCCACGAGTCATGCAGGATTAATCACTAATAGAAATATAACTATAACTAGTATGTGAATAAAGAAGATAGGCAGCAGGAGGGGTAATAGCAGCCTGCTTTCATCCGTTGCACAACAGCATGTCTAAAATTACAGTAGTAGGTAATTTATACAGCTACATTTACAAAGTAATATAAGTATTGATATACAGAATACATGACAAAATTGGTATATATATATATATATATATATATATATATGGGGTAAATCTACATATTTGTGAAGGAGACAAGCCTAAGGACCAATGCTTCCATAATGTTGTCTCTAACATGAACAGCTGAATAATTAGGCCAGGGATTTCTGTAAGTTATACAAGAAGCTCCTAAACAAAGGGTATGCTGGAAATTAACATGCTTTTGCCATCGAAGAATGAGTGATAGCTTCATAGCTTTGTGAAGTGTTGAGGATTGAAACCGATGTATCAGCTGGTACTCTTCAAATTAGAACTCTGTTTCAGGGGGATGGACTTCAATATGCCTGCACATGCTATCAATCAAGGATTTTCTCTCCAGTTGAGAAGAGGTTCCAGACCACAGTTCCAGCAAGGTAAAGCGTCACCGACACTTTGAAAACATCATCCCAAGAACCTGACATATTTCCCCTTTTTCAGTGATTAAAGTTATGACAAAAACAAGTCAAATGGAGATCCCTCTAAACTTTAGAAGCGAGAAAGCAAATGCATTCAGTATGAGAACAAGAACATGTAAAAGCTAAAAGAAGCTCAGGCCTTGAAAAAAAAGGTGACTTCCTTTATGAACAAAGCTTTCGATTTACTTTGCAAAAACAAGTAATCTATTCTTGATCACCGTTGAGAAATTTTGCTATATTTACACAATTTGGATAAGTAACAAAAATTTCAGAACTATGTCACATAGGGTTGAGATCGTTGGCCTTGAAAATGGAGAGGAAAATAATTTCCTGCCTCTCACAACCACAATTTTTTGTCCTATTAATTGTGCTAAATATGATGAAAGGAATTCAAGTAAGATATAAACATACCATGTTGCAATATGTAGCCTGTGGCTGCCGTTCCAAAAACACCAGCTAAAACCCCTGCGGTGTTAGAGAGACCAAGCAGCACACCCTGCAAATTGTAACGAGGCTTGAATAATTATGGTCAAACTTCATACACTGGCAACAACAGACTGAGAGCTGCTATTACAGGGAATGCAGTACGAAGGAGATAGAAGTGCTTACAGCATAGCGAGGGCCAATGTCTTGATGGTTAGAGTACAGACCAGACTGTGAAAATGCGTCAGTTCCCTGAATGATTGAAAAATTTTAATCTAACTTATTCTTTTATATTTTTATCAAGAATATGCATCCTGCATCCTCCAGAATGAAGTTCAAGCAGGATTAGATAGGCACAGACAAGTATGTAACACAAGCTGCGGTTTTAAGTTGAAAATGATAAGTTCCAGAGCATGAAATAAAAATAGTATACCAACTTTACTTTTGGCATAAATCCAGGTTCAAAAGTGTATAATACCTGGCTGCATGCCATACAGAGTACTGCCATTGCAGGAGAATGGACATGACTTAACTGGGTCAAGAAGAAAGCAGGTCCAAGGAATCCAATAGATTGCATGATCTGCGATATTATTACAGACATAAACAAGAAATGAGGATTGTGACAGTGCACGTGTACCGACACAAATATAAGTAGGACATGGGCATTTTCTATTTCTGTAAGTCATGACATGGACATATTAGGAAAATAATAAAGGTGTTCTTTCTGTTGATTTCTATGCTGTACAAATTATCAATAAACTATAAAATAATGTTTGGTTCTTAATTGTCAAAATAAAGTATTAAGAATTATTAAGTACAGATCAAACCGTATCCAAATTTTCCACATGCAAGAAAAGGAATCAATTGCTTTTCTTTATAAAACAGAAATCTTGTCATAACACATAAGTCATGTCAAAGCTTTGCTATGGAATGTACTACTAGAGGCCAAGTAACCATTCCATATTAACACATAGAAGAATAATCTATACCTTACGGACCGTTGTGACAGATAGACCTTTACTCACAAGTGTATCTGCAATCCATCCACCAATATTTGCTGAAAGTGCCATTGTAAGCCATGGAAGCACACATAAAAGCCCAGAGTCTGTCAGATTGAACTTCAATACCTGCATAAATGAAATAACAAGAAAGAAGAATATATTTGAAACCTCCCTACTATGAAGAACATTTACTTGCCAATAATATACCCAAGAGAAATTTTTTACGGAAAATGCTTGCAATGTACTGTAGCATCTAAAGACAATTGCATGCTTAACAAGCATTCATTATACGAGCTTGTTGTATAACAAAAAAAGGGAAGATCTAAGAGAAAAACAAAGAATTCATAAGACAGCATGTTACAGAACTATTATATAATATACCTGGTTATAGTATGTAGGCATCCATGTAAGAAGAATAAAAGTCCCCCAATTATGACAAAAATGGGAAACAATAAGAGCCCAAACAGGTCCTTTGGATAAGATGAGTCTCCATGGTATTGTTGTGACAGGTTCTCTTGCTACACTCTTACTGGTGATAAGATTTTTTTCTTCAGAACTAAGTCCAGGATCTTCAAGGGGAGAGCTGTAAGCCTTTGAAGAACATGCAACCACCGTTATTAGAAAGTTCTTAAAAGAATTTTAGATCGATCACTCTACTTTGTATGAGTACTTATAGAATCATCATGCCTAGAAAAATTTACAACAAAGATTTCTAACTAACTGTAAAAGCACTTGTTCATACAAAATTTACCGAAGACTGGAATTAACATACCTTACTCGACCAAATTGCAAACCAAACAGTCCCAAGAGAACCAAAGGAGAAGAAGACAGAAGGCCATCCATACGTATGAATCAACAAAGGTGAAAAAGCCAGCCCAGTTACTGATCCAAGGTACATTCCACTATATACAAGAGCTAATGATCTACTCCTCTCAGCTACAGGAATCCATTTCGACAGGATATTATTCATTGCAGGCATGGCAACACCCTGGATTAAATGTATAGTTAGCATAAATAAGCACTCAGAAGTATTTAACATTTGAAAGGCTAGCAAGGACAGAAAAGCAACAAAGTGCCTCCAAGGGGAAATGTTGTGAAAAGATCTTCACGGAAAAGGAAGAGCTAATATAGAATCAATGAATATATCTACCAATATGTCCTTATGGATAAACACGAATCATAATAGATACAGAAACAAACATTTTGATTTATACAAATATACGTTTATTTTCTTACATACAAATATCCGTTCGCTCAGAAACCTTCGGATCTCATTTTGTGCTACGCATTAGTGTGTGTGTGTGTGTGTGTTTTTCTTTTGGATCTCCCGAGGCGTGGCTGCCTCATTCTTTTGCTGAATTCACCTTCCAATTGAATGAAGCGGTAGCATGCTACCTTACTTTAAAAAAAAAAAATGGAGCTTTGTATGCTGATCCAAGCATTACCAGAAATTAGTGGAAACACCACCATTGATCACTGTTCACAACTTGGTTGCAAAAAGAAATAAAGATCTGTTGGTATCTCCATACAAGTATTTCCTATAAAGACATTTATGTATGTATCTCTGTTTCTAGAGACGAGAGAGAGAGGGAGAGAGAGTTCATTGTCGAGATAAAAAGAAACTAACCTCACCAATTCCCATAAAAGCTCGTACAACTAGCAGGAAAGGCAATCCAATCTTTGCTGCAACAGGTGTGAGGGCTGTGGCAACAGACCACCAAACAACCCCAAATCCCAATACTGTCTTTCCACCAACTGTGTCTGCCCAAATACCCCCAGCAATCTGCATTAAGAGAAAAAAAACATTAATTAATACAACATGGCACGTGACCATATCATCGATCTCCGGATGATCCGAAGAAAAAAATAAAAATAAAAATAAAAATCTCTTAAAGTGTATAGACGTGCATAGATGTAATTCCCGCATAAACTGATCTTGCCATTGTCACTAAGGGTCTATATTAAAAAGAAATTACCAAAAGAAGGCATTTTTTTTTGAGAGAAGGTAGAAGCGGTAGAAGGCATTTTTTTTTGAGAGAAGGTAGCATGCTACCGCTTCATTCATTACGCAAATGAACTCGGCTACAAAGTGAAGCAGCGAGGCCTCGACGTGAATGGGAAAAAGATAAAGAAAAAGGACATAAAAAATAAGAAATAAAAAAAAGAAAAGGAAATAAAACAAAAGTAAGACGAAAAAGAAAAACACCCCAGCTTCGGGTTCACCCCGGCTTAAATGAAGAACAACAATTAAGCCACAGACGCTTAAGGTTTCTAATCTCCACAGACAAATACCCAGTGATTGTTTAGATTGGACAAAAATCCTCCTGTTACATTCCAGCCAGACAACCCACCAGGTGGCAGCAATAGTCGTGAGGGCTCTCCCACCCTGGGCTCCTCCCATACTACAGCTAATCTCCCAAATTCCTATAGAGAAGAAGACTTTATCTCAAGGGTTGGAGAGAATACCTAGACACGGCTAGTTGCTATTGGGAGGGAGAAGAACTATGTACTTATTAGGAAATGCTGCTCCTTGGCAAATAAATTATATTCAAGGAAGAGAAGCCATTATCAATTACAGGTAGTTTTATTCAACTTATGTAGAACCTCATTCTACTTGCTAGTGACATGTCATTCTATTATATTAAAGCATAAAAAAAATAGGCCATTCGTCGTCAGCCTGCCTGCCTCCTCAGTTTTGCATATTGTTAAACAGCTATATAACACTAGCACATCGACAGAAAGACAACATTAGGTAAAAAAATCAGGGCGGACACAGGAAGCAGAAATGCTTCAGTTTGAGAAGTGGAATGAGACTTGGCAAGCATAAGAATGGAACTCATAAGTTGGAGCATCCATAGACCATAGGATTGGGCAGCCTATTCTGCTTCCATGATTTTTTTTTTTTTTTTTGAGAGAGATAGGTAGCACGCTATCCGCTTAGTTTATTTCATTTAGAAATAAACTTAGCTAGAAATGTGAATAAACTAGGATTCGAACTTGGATCTCGGGTACCAACTACCAAACCCTTTGTCACTTGCTCTAGGGACAGTCGGTATTCTGCTTCCATGAATTATTCCATTATACAGTGCAAAACAGATGAAGAAGAGGACTTTTAACATCAACGGCCGAAGCAGAGAACGTTTTAGTTTAAACCCACCTGGGTCAGAAGGTAGCCCCAGAAGAAGGATGATTGGATCAGACCAACAGTGGCAGGACTCCAATCGAATTCTGCTGACATGGGGAGAATTGCAATGCTCATATTTACCTGCCATTAGCAGATATTATTATAAAACACAGCTACATGGAAATAGTTAAAAAACGGAAGCTCTCGAAATTTGACTTCCTTCCGCGCTGTGGCTTTGGTACGTCGCTCCAGTCAATACTTACGAAAGCTGGAGCAACAACAAAACCGACAAAACTACCGACTACTTTTATTTTGACAACCAGCTCCGAAGAAGTGAAAATTCGAGAGGAGCCCGAAACGGAAACGAAGAGAAGGAAGAGAACAATCTTACCCTGTCCATGTTGCAGAGCAAGAAGGCGGAGAAGCACAACAAGACGATCACCCATCGCTTGGGAAACGAATCCAACTCGGAACTCAACAAGGAAAGCCATTGCCCCCCCCAAGTATGAGTATCCAACTCCTCAAGCGGCAGCGGCGGCGGCGACACCCGCTCGCTGGCAACGTCCGAAAGCTTTATCGAAGCCGGCACCGAGTCCGAAACATCCAGCGGCTCCGACTTCACGTCGGCGCCGCCGCCTCGAGCGACGCCGGCCGATCGCCATCGTCGGCGCAGGGGCTCCGCTCGTCGGAGATCGGCGAAGCCAGAGGTCCGGATGCTTCCCTTGCCTCGTCCTGTCGGAGCTCTGGAGAGAGGGTAAGCGGGCGGTGACGGGAACCGGAGAGAGGGGGAGGAGGAGGAGGAGGAGGAGGAGAGTGGGAGGAGATAAACTCCCGCCCCGGTCATGGGAATGGCTTAAAGAGCTGAAGCAGCGCGGAACGCCATTGGTCGGATATTTTTATTATTTTTATCACATCCAGGGGCCTTTTCCTCTTCGTATTAGTGGTAACGAGAGACAAAGAGAGCGAGCGACCGCCGACAGTTGTGAGGACTGCGGAAGCGAAACGAGTGGCGACGGGGTCGCGCGCTCACGGAGATCTTTGTTAGGCTACGACGGGCTAACTGGGCCGAGAAAACTACAGCATCCAGTCAGAATATTCGATTTCAGCGAAAGAGTACAGGCGTCGCCACGCCCTGATCCATCTAATTGCCTAAGGCCCAGTAGGACTGAAAGGCCCAACCATTTCGTTTACTTTCCTATTCCTTAACAGGTCAGATGTGCAACAGCCTTGCTGGGCCTTAATGTTTGGCATTGGAGTCCAATTGTGGCCGGCCTGCGTATGCTGATTTGACTAGTAGTATACAGGCGAGCTTGTTTTTGGGCGGATCTTGGGCTTGGTACGTGGGCAGCTCTTGGCCTTGAATTTTTTTTTTTTTTTTTGAGAAAAAGGTAGCAGGCTTCCCGCTTCATTCATTTGATAGATGAACTAGGCTACAAGAGTGGAGCAACTAGAGCCTCTTGGGAAAAAAAAAAAAAAAAAAAAAAAAAAAAAAAAAAAAAAAAAAAAAAAAAAAAACAACTAAGTAGAGAGCAGGGAATCCCAATCCTTCACCAGCTGTTTGAGATTCGTAACCGCTGTTCCCGGGTTCGGTTGGATATTCCTAAAGATCCAGTTGTTTCTGGTCTTCCAAACGATCCACCAGTATCCTACTAAGTCCGTCAAACTATTTCTCTTCTTATACAGGGATTTTCTGGTCCTCCACCAATCCCATACTAGGTTCACTTCCTCCCCCAGGTCTTGGGCCTGTACCTCGTGGATGCCCCTGACACAAATAAACTTGCTAAACACACACTGGGTAAACAGATGGTCCACTATTTCCTCTTCCACTCCGCACAGTACACAAGCTGGATTTTGTACCCACCCTCTCTTAAAGAGCCTATCCGCCGTAGGGGTTCTCTTCTTGAGGACACAAGCTGGGTTTTCTGGCCTTGAATTATTAGTGTTAGATTATTGTATACACATAGATAGATCGACGTAGCGCGGACGGTAAATGAATCTTGCAAGACTTCGTTCCAGACTTTGTAAGAAGAATAGAAGATGGAGAGAGATGAACGAATATTGCAAATCAATAATAAATGATACTGTTTGATGCAGCTTGCTTAATACATGACGATTTATGATTAAATAAAAGGGTAAACAAGATTGACGACTCTACAGTACATCCATCAATAAACCAAACTAATTAAGCGTCTTTTGTTTTTTTGTTTTTTTTTTTTTTGTCCTTCTTTTGGGACGGGATCATGGACGATTATCAAAGACCTGACAAATTAATTATAATTAACTAAAAAAAAAACAACACCAGCAGCAATGATAATGATAACGGTAACAATAATGACAATGATAATGATAATATAATTCCGTTCAGTCGACGGTCGCCTCATTCGTTCGCAGCAGTTTGCTCGGAAGGTATAAACGAATTCAGCGGCACTAACTAAAAGCGGGATCGGAATTGAGGTAGTAGCAACTAGGTGGCTAGTAGTTGATTGGTTGGTTGGTTGGTTGGTTTGTGTTTAGGGCGCCTTCTCCTTGCTGGAGTTGGAGTACTGGGAGCGGGAGGGTGGGGTGACCCCCACCCGGCCGTCGTTGCCGGCGAGCATGCTGTACTTGTCCTTGCGCGTGAAGTTGGTGCACTCGAAGCCGAGCTGGGCGGCGAGCACCTTCTGGATGTAGTTGGCGACTTCGATGGGGGACTTGCCGCCGGCGCAGGTGAGGTCCTTGGGCAGCTGGTTGAGGAAGGTGATCTCGTAGGTGGGGCGCGGGTTCATGAAGAAGAAGTAGGGGTCCAGCAGCTTGAAGCCGCGGGTGCTGGTGCCGTGGAACATGCTCTGCTTGGTGTTGATGGCCACGGGCACCATGCGGTCCGTGAGCTCCGCGAAGAGCGCGCTGAAGCGCAGCAGGAAGGGCTCGCGGCACGTGGTCCCCTCGGGGCAGATCACCAGGTCCCCCTCCTCCAGCAGCCGCTTGATGTTCTGCGCGTCCTTCTCCCGCTCCCGCGACAGCGCCACCGCCTTGATCGGCGAGATCAGCTCCGAGAACTTGCTGATGCTGTACGTCACGCAGCTGATCTTGCGCCCCAGCGCCACCGCCGTCACCACCGGGTCCAGCACCGTGCGGTGGTTGCACACCAGCAGCACCCCCGGGTGGCCCTTCTTCGGCGGTGGCGGCGGGTTGCCCCGCACCACCAGCTTGATGCCCATCGCCTTGTACATGTAGAACACGATGCGCTCTGGCAGCGGCAGGTTCACGTACACGCGCACCAGCGACAGCGCGAACCCGATCGGCATCCACAGGAACGTGAGCAGGGCCACCACCGGGGTCGGCCGCTGCACCAGCCGCCCGTCGTGCAGGATCAGCGGGCTCAGCAGCTGGCTCTTCGGCACGGGACTGCACTTCTTCTTCTTGGCGCTCACCAGGTAGGCCTCCTGATCATCATCATCATCATCATCGATGATCCGGTATGATCCCATCATCAATAATAATACTACTACTACTAATAATAATAATAATAATAACAACAACAACAACAATAGTAAACACTAGTACTGTTCCTTAAAAAGGAAAAAAAAAATAAATGTAATTCCAATTGAATGAGTTAATGAAGAAGGAGAATCTCAATTGAACGAGCGGTGGAGTAATTTTTTCAATTGCAAATTGTAATTGCAACTTCGTTAGCTAGTTAGGAGATCAAACTTATCCGTTTCCGACCGCACATGCTGCGACGGGAATATTAAATACATTCCAAAGGTCAGACGACCCGGCTTGGACAATTGGGCGGCAGCAAGTATGTCTGGGGACACAGTAGGTGAATAATGCTTCACATAAAAAACAACTGGGAAAAGACTGAGCTGGTAGAAAGGGGGTCATTCATTCAATTCGGCGCAAGTTTCCCTTATTTTTCAAAAAAGAAAGGAGAAAATTACTGACTGTCCCTAGCAAAATGGAGAAAATTCTTCCCATCTTTGTTTCGTTGATGACTTGCTGGTAAATTTGTTGTGGTAAAGTTTATCAATCTTAAATTTTAGTTTCGGTGCCAAACGCAACATGGCTTTGCACCCTCCAATTAATGGATGACCATGGAGTTGGTGAGAAGAGATATTGCTCACAGTTGTGGCTACAGCCTACAGGATAGATAGAGCTCGCGGGGGCTCCCAAGTACGCTACATGACTTGAAAGTTGCTAGCTAGGTAAATTTTACAGCTTATTCCGGTTGTAAATTTAATTTTAATTAATCATGGCTAATTAATAAGCAGTCTCACTCCAGCCAGAATAACAGGAGCAATGGTTCATGTATGCCGTACAACATTTTCCGTTATTAATTAAGAACTTAATGATTGATGTCCATCGTGTCAAATTCAGAGCCTAAATAATTTACAATTCTAGCGAAAGTTTCATATATAAAATATAAACGAGACAGTAGAAAGAACTGCCAAGGTTAGCGTACGTCTTCAAAGTTGCGTTTTTATTTTCATATATACTGAGTTTCTGAACTAATTAAAAATTACCATCTAGCTCAACGTAATAGGCTGAGATCGACACATGGTACGTACGGATTGGACGGTATCATTAGTCTAATCATGCAAATCTTATAATTGAACTTTTACGTAAACCGTCGCTTTCGTGTTGGAGATCTAAATTGTATAAATCTCTGATGCTCGTCGCGGCACGTCTACTTCGTACGAATATGATATTTAGTCAGCGTTTTATACGTTCTTAGACCGAGAGTCAGCGAATTTGGACTCCAAAGCATGTAGTTTTGAGAGTCCAAAATAATAATAATAATAATAATAATAATAATAATAAGATTATTAAGGTGGGAAAGAGGGAGTACGAGATTAACTGGGACGAACCTTGCAGATGGACATGAAGTCGTAGTCTGTCTCCCTATCTCCAATGCCCAGATCCGGCAATTCGTTGCCGAACTCCTCCTCGACGGCCCTCTTCTTGAGCTCGCCGATGAGCACTCCGGGCTTCAGCAAGAAACCGGTGGCCCTCCCCGATTTGGTGACCTCTAACTCCGTCCCCAGCACCTTATCGGCGCCGAGGAAGCTCTTCACGAAGGGCTCCACCATAATTCGTGGGTTCGCGGTGACGATGCACCGCTTCCCGAACGAGTTGAACACCCTCCAGCTCTCCGGATGCACGTCCTCCGCGTAGAATTT
The DNA here is from genome assembly GCF_001540865.1 of Ananas comosus. NCBI lineage: Eukaryota > Viridiplantae > Streptophyta > Magnoliopsida > Poales > Bromeliaceae > Ananas > Ananas comosus. Next base: position 130,370 of record NC_033643.1, on the reverse strand, counting down.
CGGCAACACGGATTGCGCCACCGTCGCGATGTCCCTTACTTTGAGTCCCGCGAAGGAAATGTACACTAGAATTTGGATCGCCAGCGACTCGGAGAAGAATATGTATGTGATGTATACGACGGGGACGGACAGGAGGAGAAGAACTTCGAGATCGGCTGCGATCGTTTGATTGGATCTTCCCTCCGAGCTACATTCCTCTATCGGCTTGAACCTATGATCAGCCCCCATCTACGTATATATGTGTGATATTGTTTGCAGATTGAGAGATACAGAAGAGGAGGAGGAGGAGGAGGAGGAGGAGGAGGAAGAAGAGAGATTGAGAGATACAGAGGAGACGAAGAAGGAGAGGGTGGCGGTGGAGGGGGGTTGAGTGGTCTCGGAGTGGGGGGGTTAGAGCGAGAATATAAATGGGTGAATGGGAAGTGTGAATGAAAGAAGCCTTTCGTACGACGGTTGCGAGCTAACTTGTGAGGCTGTATTATTCCAGAGACCAATCAGAGCGCGCGCGTGTGTGGGTGTGTGTGGGTGTGGGTGATTTTGTTACATGTGAATCAAAACTTAAACAGCCTACTCATGTTAAGTAGACCGGGCAGAGGGGATTTGGCTCTGCTTTTCCCACCAAACTGAGGGGAAGGCGACGAAAGAGGGGGTGTGTTTTTCTTTCTTTTTCCACACTAAATCCCAACCATTTGTATTATCTTTTCTTTGGCGCCACTCATGTAGAGCCCGGGAGGCCAAACGCCCCCCACCCCCGAAATACGAAGAGGTGCATTTAACTTAAAAGCGACCGCAATCACGAGCGTGGGAGAGTAGGTTTCCACGAGTCGGATTAGTTAGTTGGGAAGTAGGCAGTTGGCGTCTTTTGCCCTTCATTAATTAATTTCGGTTTACTTTACCACCTATCCATCCATAGGGCAAATACAACCTGGCAATCTCCTCCTTGTCTCGATTCTTCAAAATGCCAACTTATGCATTGTCTTACATCATATTACGCCGAGAAGGATTTTGGTTACTCTGCATGCACACATAGTCCACAGAGTCTAAACACTGATAATAGTTTTTTTTTTTTTTTTTTTTTTTGAAAGATAGGTAGCATGCTACCTGCTCCATCTATTTCATTTAGAAATAAACTTAGCTGAAAATGTGAATCAACTAGACTTCGAATTTGGAACCTCGGGTACCAACCACCAAGCACTTTGCTACTTGCTTTAGGGACGGTCGGTAACACTGATAATAATTTTAGTTTGCCCTCCCTTGTATGTATATAAACAAGTTTGTTATTGACCCTCGTAGATTACAGCCCTCACTTCATGGGTGATGCCATTCTATTGATCAAATACGACCTTGCATACAAGTTTGATTTCATTCTGTACACATGACATTGCTCTTTCCATTTAACATAATAGATATAATAACATGCTTTTGAGAGGATCATATTTTTTTATAGATATCCCGGTGTGTAGGAATTTCCGCACTGCGTGATTATCCCACTACTTATTAACATCATAATTCATCCGCTGCCAAAGAATTTATAAGATGCAGAGTTTAAGAACATTGTCAATAATAAGGAAAAAGAAAGAAGGAATCAACCTTCTATAGGGAACATCATTCCAGAGCTTTTTTAGCTAACCGAGCAGGGGCCGTGGTGCGAAACTGCGAACCAACTCCGGCAGTTTCCAATTCAAGCCACTGCCACCAGTACTCAGAGCCGGCAGTGTTGTATGCAACAGTTAATGTGCGTGATGAGGGTCAAAACGATCCAAAAGGACGCCCCATCATGTGCACAGCGAATGAATCCCTCCAATTCAAGTACACAGTCGCCTGCAAGTTAAGCATTGCGTTTGTTGCGCCGGAGGAGAAGTGTTACCATTACAGAGGGGATGCGATCCGTCTGCTTTGACGTCATAAATCCAAGTTATTGACCGGATCAAGATGAGAATTTCTTATCCTCATTGAATCAGGAGTCGTATTAATGTCCCTTGGTTTTTGATCTTTCTGTTAAGCGCAACAAAGGTTGGCAGAACAAACAGAATGAAAGACAAAATTATTACGGGCCATTCAAATAAGGATCAAACAAACAATTGCCTTGGACTGAAAAGAAATGCATGACAAACTATCACAGTAATTAAATCTCCAACCATACAGGATGCCAACAATGTCCAGAATTGTGCTTATTACCTGCCTTAACAAGGTCATTAGCAAGTCCAATTGGGTTTCTTTGAGGAAAGTCGGAAACAAGCGATGAAGGCCCTTCTCATTCAAAATAAGTAAGCAGAAAAGCCCAAGCAATAAAGAGATAAAAAGAATGTCGAGGGGTTGTTGGACGACATTAATACATTGCAGCATTATTATGCTAAGACTATTCGCGCGTAGTTAAGAGGAAGACGGTGGATAGCAATGGGCTCTGTTCGATATATCTATATGCTTATCCTAGGCACCGAGTTTAATTGAGATAGATGTAGCTATCCCAGTTACCTAGAGAGTCCAATTTAGGGTCTCTTCACGATAACAGTTGCTTGTGCTGGAAGTGTTGGTTAAGTATAGCTATTTAAATGGTTATTAATATTTTTCATCCTAAAAACAAGGCCACCCCTCTCCTGATAGCTTCCCACTATATTAAAACCAGAAGATTCTTCAAATTGAGGCATCTTCTGGTTGTTGTTCTCAACAGGTTAATTAATCTCCTTCTCACAGCAAAGGTTTAAGAATTTTTTTTTTTTTTTTTTTTTTGGAATTTTGACTAATACTTCTAACGTTAGACAGAAGCTATTCCAAAAGCAGCAAGGCCAAACAAGGACTAAATCCACAATAAGCAAAGGTTAGGGTTCCTAAAGAATGCTGCAAGCCATACAAACTGTAAGCTTTCAAAGGTTCTAAGACCAGTCTCTCTTTCGAGATTAGGGAAAACAGCAAGGTGGTCCTAGGAGGGTTAATGAATGCTCCCAGAGGTGGATAGGTGAAGGGAGAGATGGGCACCACCGCGGCCTTTTGTTTGGCGACGCAGTGACGCCCACCTAGTAATGCTCCTTAATGGATACCTCTTCTCTGTACCCTACTCAATGCACATGGCTTTGGCCCTCCATTTCCACCTAACTTTTTACATAATAACCCTCCTGCATTAATGAAATGATCCCAATCCAACTCAGCCTTCACCCCCTCTTTTCTCACAGAGAGAGAGAGAGAGAGAGAGAGAGAGGGAGAGAGAACCAATTACAATTAGTGAAGACAGCGACCAATACCACCTATTCTTATTACGTTACGCCAGCATACATTCAAGCTTTGCATTAGCAGGGAAAATGCAATCAATGTTCCTCGAGAAGAGAATCAAGAATATCTTCACACACATGTTTAAGTCTTTACATGAAGATTAAGGTGATCAATCGACATAAGTCTCTTTACAGAGAAAATAATAAGATTTATGAATTTGGTGCCCGCTGCATACGATCATGCTGCAAGAATGTGTTCTTCCTAGCTTGAGATAGTGTCACCATTTAAGAAATAAGTAGGTCTAGCCACCAAATTAGATCTCTACTACCTATTTTACACACTGCTTTATAACTGCTTTCTCCCAGTATGACGCACGAAAGAGACAGCTCCCATAATTTGAACAGTTTGTTTCAATAACATAAGCAAGTCTGAAAGCATCAATTATATATACTGTTTCTGAAAATCTCAAATTAGCATTTTGTTGAATGCATGGTTACTACTATTGCCATTCCCCCTAATGATGCAATAACCTATTGGACACAAAACCTTATGGTTGTAAAGCTGTACAGAACTTAATAGACATAAATGACAGAAGAGGCCTCACCATAAGCAACTAACCAACCTATATATAAAAAAAGCTAAAAACTCTTTCTGAGGTCTGTAAATTCAATGAAGACGTAGAGCAAGGTAAATTTGAAGAAAAAGCAAGAAGAGATCCGTTACATTTATCAATAAGTTATTGTAGCAGGTGGGTTGGTGGAGCTAAAAAAGGAAATTGGGTACAATCGAAAGAACATGCAGCAATAAGAAGAAAGAAAGCAGAAAGAAAATTAAAGGAAGACCCACTTACATTTATACATGGTTGTAAGCAATAAAATTGGGGTTGTAAGCAATAAAATTGGAATTGGGTGCGTGAGGAAAAGACCCCAAATCATACTACCTACGGGATCGTATCTTGACAACTTGATGGGTTAAATTTTATTACATGTTCTTTGTTTATTTGTACCAAGTAAATTCTTCTATTACCAATAAGATAAAAATATTGCAGAAAGAAATATAATATCTGAATTGCCACTGAAGTCTGCATCAATAACCCAGTAAAAGGAGTTGTACTAGCTGTATGAGCATATCCATTGATTGGTTAAGATATGAGAGCTTCGTAACATCAACAGCCTAAAAGAGGACTTCAAAAATATTAGATGTTGGAAAGCTGTAAAGAATTTGGTCCTAGGCATGGACAAGCAATACCACTCGCATATCTCTTTTTAGAGGTGAATTAGTCGACCATAGCATATACAATACTCGCTTAAATGTGTGTGTAGTGTGCGCATCCGAAAACATTGACAGAGAGTTTTACTTGTTTCTTTTTTTTGAGAAAGGTAGCATGCTATCTCTTCATTCAATTGAAGAGTGAATTAAGCTACATGATGAAGCAACAAGGCTTCGGAGCCACAAACCAAAACAAACACACACGCACAAAAAAAAAACTATCTTACACACAATGACTCTCCCACAGATTCCTATAGAAGTGTAAACCAAACAACAGCTGTCTGAGGGTGATCTTAGAGTTTTACTTATTCAGTGTTCAAAAATGTGATTTTAGGGAAGATGGACTCACTATTTAGTTCAAGGGTAGATACTCGAAAGCAAAATCTACAAATTTTACTTTGATTACTAAATGGAAGTACTATAAAGTTAAAAATGAAAATTCATATGTTTCTATCCCTAGTTGTAGATGCAGTTGAAAAAACAGCCTTATTAAAAATATTAAATGACAGTTTGGAGGTGTTTATATTTGGCATATTCGTATTTCGCATATGATGATTCAAAGAACTGTTAGGTGTTACACTGATTTTACATTAATATTTAGGGTGTTTCAAATTTAACATTTTTGCAACTCTATATGATCTACACGGAATCAAATGCTTACTACAAATAATATGTTTGAGGTCCTACTTCAAGTGCAATGAGTAGACCCAAAATCAGTGGCTTGTATTATGCTAAGATCTTAGTTGATAGGGTAGGTATCAAATCAATAAAAAATATTGATCATTATATAAAATTCAATTAAAGTAATCTGGTTCTTTAATGCATAGAGCACAAGTCTCTGAGTCCTAAAATTTCTTTTGCATAAGATGTTTAGATCTGAATGTTTAGACCCGGTAGATCACATCCATATATTTACTCTAAAATTACCATCTGAAAATAACAAGGTTCTAAAATCTCTAAATCAAACCTCACCTTTGTTCAGCATCTGTTTTGGTTACTTGAGGAACTAGTTCTTTTTGTTTCTTTCTCAGAGAAAATGGACTAGTAGTAAATGGCTGGTGAGGGATATGAAAGATCCTGACTCCAGGATGGTGTATACAACCTCTAAACTGTTTTCCCGGGATATGATAAATCACCTCATAGGTGACATGCACCGCTCTAAAATATCATGAGTAGCTTGCAATAAACATAATCAAATCCTAGGTTATAACTACAATAGAAGATCTACATACCACACAAGCCATCATCAACTAGTTTGGTCCAAAAGCCAAATGGCCCTAGAAATGAGAAAGAGCGAGTAAGTAATTCCAATCTTTAAGGGCATGATAGATCACCTCATAGGGAAAAGTACATTATTTGGAAGAATAATGATCATTAGAACCCAAAACTCTTATGTAGTAATTACCAAAAAAAACTTCCATCTACGTAAAAGTTGTTCCATTATGGGTGGTTCACTCAATTCCCTGCCCCTAAAGTATGGAAAAGCTAAGCAAAGTTATGAAACAATCAAGCTACAGCCTATATAATGAGTTATGACAGCCATGAAAATATATTGAGAACGCCTTTCAAAGTGGGATGACCTAAATATGAATTTAGGTGCCCATCTTTCATTGAGAAATTATGATAGCTAACCAATTAGATTCTCCTTTTCACTTAAGCTATTGAGTTAGAACAGATCTGAGATGTTTTGCAGCATTTTAACACAGTTTGAGCATGCCATTCTTATATCTGCTCAAGTGAAGTTCATGAAACTACCGGTGCACAGCCAAGAAAACTTATAACTCAAAATCATCAGAGAGGAAAAATTTTAGTAACTAAACTTTGAGAATCACAAAAGAGCGAAAAAAAAAACAAGTAATACGGCTGCTAGTTAATGAAACCATACAACTACCTTTAATCGTATCTTCAGTATGATTAATGCAGTCCTGCCTTGATTTAAATCAGAAACGGCAAAGTGGTCCACTACAATCAGTCATATGCACCTAACATTAGTAATTTGACAGTGAAGTAAAAACAACATAGAAAATAATTCTAAGCAGGCTAAGCAGCAAGTTTTCCTTATGGTTTAAAGATATCATTATGACACCTAAGAAATTCAGCCTAATCTCTTTTTCTATTTTTCCTTCTTAATTCAGGAGATGGGCCATTTGTAATTTAATTTACTAACTGAAAAACAGAACACAATACACCCCACATAGAATCAGATGGATAAGCGGAAGCAACTTCTTTTAATTAGTGTTGTGGCCAGAGATCACTATCCGACAAACTCAACATAAACACAATGTTTCCTACGAGAGTTTACATTAGAGATTACAAAGAATACACCAACTTCAACTCTTATACAAGTTAACCACAGATATCAAAGAAGTGTTTGTGCAAACAAATCTTCCTATACGATGTCAATATACATTGGTGTGCAGGTGAGCTTTTGTTGGACTGTGATAATGGACTATGACTGAGCATGGCTCACATAAAGAAGACGACTCATAATTCTGCATATCGCGTCCCTTCAACGGGGTCAGAACAGAAGCAAAAATCATCTTATAAGCAACTTTTTCTTTATAGTTTATAGCAGCCAAATTAAGGAATCTCCACAATCGGGGACTTTTTAAACAAAAAAAAAAAAGGAGCAAAATCATTAGCGACTCATATTAACAAACACCTGGTGTGCCCACAATGTAGCGATAAACCGCATAAATTTGACAGATATACCTACAAGCACAATAAAATAGATTTAGGCGAATATGAAAGGTTTCTTTTTCTGAATTAAAATTTTCTGAAACTTGTAATGGTTTTCGCCGATACCTGGAGAAGGAGAGATCGCACGGTGACGGGGTATGCCGTATGCGGGAGAACGGGAGCCGCTTCGGGCGAGAGTAAAAAGGGAGTGCTCAACTGCATTCCCAAATTAGGCCTACAAAACTCGGTGGCGAAACACATACTTTGCCGACTTCGGTTGAAGTGCAAGATTGAGTACGCTCGATCTGCCGTCGAGCCGCCGGCCCACTTCACAAGGAAGGCCATCCCGTCATCCCGTGTCTGTCGGTAACAGCCCGACCCAATGAACAGGCCCTCTCGGACTTCAACTGGTCCAACGAACAAGGCCCAGCCCCGGACTCCCCTCTCCCTCTCGCTCTCTCCCTCTTCCTCCCTCTTCCTCCCCCTGTCCCTCTCTTTCCCTTCCTCCTCTTTCTTTCGTCTTCTATCTTAACCCCGCAGCAGGCCGAGTAAAGAGAAGGAAAGGGGACAGAAGAGTTCCAAACCTAATCAGGTGCACGATATCCTAACCCGATCCGATGTATTATTATTGATACTTCATAGTATACAATCATAATAATTCACTGTTAACTTCAGATCTTGTTATATGAAAATTATAGCATAATTGTCTTCGCACTTTGATGGTGATTGACTATGGAAAAGCGCGTATGCAAACTAGAGATTGTTCTTGTCCCGGATCAAGACGACTCCGGATGGATTAAATTTAGTAATATATGTTTATTCGCATCAAACTAGCCGGGGAGAAGTTGCTATTTAGTAAGTTTCACAGGTTACTGAATTGTCGTCATAAGTCGAAGATCGGTTTCTTCATTTTGCCTCATAGCTGCTGTATCGGTTATATATTGCATCCTTTCCTGTAGTTTGACCTTCGTCGAACAAGAAGATTGTGGAGTTGTGACCTATGTGTACTCCATTCGGGCAGGTTGATCACTGATTCAACGCCCACTTGAGCTTAGGACTAACATTTCCGTCCGCCAGCTGATTGTCATATGTGATATTCAGTTGCTTCTTCTGGATTTGTGCTGAAGTCTTTGCTTACTTCGGGGCACTGTCGATACAAATTTCAGTCTATCGCACAATGGGGTTCGTGGCTGTAGGTGAGCCTAACAGTACCAGTATAAATTGCTGAATCCATTCTGTTTCAGGCACACAAAAACCATTAGATGACATGTTTTTGGTAATTAGCAGGTCTTTCCATCTTTCGCGAGATGCATGCAATACAAGCATTACGTAAAGCCACAATGCATTAGCTGCATATTTTTACCTATTTATCTGTCCTTCAAAGGTGATATATTCAGTAAGTTTGATATTCGAACTGGAAATTTGGGTGACATTTTGAATAATTGTGACTTCTTGCTTTCCTTTTTAAAACATAATAAAGATGTTCTGCAATGTTAATCAGCTTATGAAGCATAAAAGCAGCTTATGTTTGTATATGAATGGTTCACTATTGTGGCGGAGCTAGAAAAGATAAGTAGGAGATAGTAAACCTCCAAACATATAGCACCCAAAGAAATTGTAAGAGCATTTCAACACAAATAAACAAAGTTTGTTTATCACTATTTTCTCGTCCAATCATTAGTTAGGAACTTGAATTCTATTATTAAGGTTTATTCTAGAGGAGAGGATGTGTGATATGTTGGACCCTCTATACCTTATAATATCTTTTTCTCTATTTAGTAAAATGGTGAGGAATTAATAGTTGAGAGTAATTCTTTACCATACCAATTACAACTGGTTGTGGTGATCACGTGCCTTCCCCAGCCCCCCACTAGTTCCGCCCGTGGCTCACTGCATTCTTTCATCAAAGTTCTTCCTTCTTTCTTTAACTGCTCATGGAAGGTTTGATGCCATGTTGAAAGTTTTACTTTAGAGATGGCTTCGAATGCGTCAAAGACTTTGCACTCTGTTATGGTGATACAATCACTTTTATTGTGCTTCAGAACACACTTGGAAAACCATTTAATAGTATAAATGAAAAAAGTATGTAGACGGCAAGACATAAAATTCAAAAGTTAAGTAGCCCAACATTCAGTAGTGCTTCTAAGCTACAAGCTGATCGGCAAATATTGAGTGATAGATTAGAAGAGAAAACTTTCAAGGTTGTAAAAGCAAAATCTTTTTTTCTTTTATCCTTGTTATCTTGCCTGCTTGGAGAAGGGTTTCTGGTGCAGTTTCCTGAAGCAATTACACTCCAGCAAACGTAAATTGCAGAACAGTGAGAACATTGTCTTTTTCTCAGTCTTGGTTCTTCCAATTCCTTCCAAACACAATTTTAAGCATGAATTTGATCTTCTCCTTCGACTTCCGTAGTTACTGTGTGATTAGGTTGTCTCTTCAGGGCAACAATTGATAGAACTGCCGAAATTGAATTCTAATAATTTCATAGTTTTGCAAGGGTAATCTGAGCGTTGTTATTAATTCACCTTGCTGATGGATACGTACCACTTTAGACGCCTCTTTGACACAGTACAAGAAGCCTTATAATCACATGAATAGCAAGTGCTGGGGCTAATGTCAGATACAATTTTCTCTTAGGTTTTCGCCTGATCATATTTTTCCGTTGGTTGGTGGTGTCTATTCCTTTGTTAATTATTTTACAAAACACATAACTGTTGTCAAGTAAAGCCATGAATTTAACCTATCTGGCTTGTATCTGCTGCTTTCTGCGTTTTCCTTCTTTTACTTTCACAATGTCTGAACTGGATTATGTCAGAGAATAAGAGGAACTCGTCTGTTCTTTCAAAGAATTTCTGATATGATATAGGGAGCCACATATTGGTGGCAATGACTGACTTAAAATCTGCCTATGTGTTGGCGGACTCAATTTGCCAAAGATTGTTGATCAGCAGCATGAAATTTGCGCCTAGAAAATAATTTTTTATACGTAATTGCGTTAAACTTCAGTAGCTTAAGATAGAAGGATCAGCTATTCAACACTGTTAGGCTGTACTTTGGAGTATCCTCATCTTCTTTGATAGCCGTTGTAGGCTTAATTTTCCTTGCATGTAAAGCGGGCCCCAATGAATAAATTTACTTCGAAGAGGACAATCATATTGTGATTCAAACTATGAAGTCATTTTTGTTGCTTACTGCTTGGGATATAGTCTTGACAATGCAATAACTTGGCTTGCCATGAAGTCTTCTTGATTACTGCTTGGGAGATTTTCTTGATAATGCATTAACTTAGCTACGACATTACAATTATGGAGTTGCTTGAGAAGGCTCACTACTAGTAGATTGGCAGAGAATAATCGGTAAAAATGTTGGTGCTTGCTGACTCTAAGGTCTCAGTGTTCACCTCATAGTCATATCGACTTCACGTGAGAAAGGATGATCCTTCAATAACCCGGAGATAGAGCCTTGTTGGTAAGCTAATGCTAGCATCTCATTTCTTGGATTTTAGATTTGTGTGTTGAACTCAACATGTTTGGAAGGTCTGGATTCAATCAGAATCTGATTGTTAAATTTGTTGGAAGTCAATTTAAAACTGTCTGTCAGTGGGGTTCTGTAACGACCCGGCTTACGAGTATTAATAATTTGTTTGATCCAAACTACTGGCCCTGAATGCTTAAACTTAGTTATTAGTTATTGTTTGCCCATCATATATAAATCCCTCACACTCTCCCACATTATCTGATAGAGGACTGCTGAGGCATTACATGCTCCCTCTGTTTATAAGATTTGATGTCGCCATCGGTCCAATCACAAACATAACCTAAATATTACCAAGTGATATGATGCCCACATCACCAAGCGATATGACGCCCACCTCACACTTCCAGATGATGAACTACCTCTGATGCCAACTGTAACAATTCAGTCCAACAGCACTAGTAACTCGTTCGGTCTAAACTACCGAGTTAAAATGCTTAAGTCTAGTTATTAGTTCAAGTGTATCTGTTACATATACGTCTCATATACTCTTCCACATTATTAGATGTGGAACTGTTGGAGTGTTACATGTTTTAAGCTCAAAAGTTTTGTCATACAAGCCAGATATTGCGTACTACTGAGAAAGGATCTGATAGGCTTATCTATATGCTCAACTGCTGCTTGTATCACGAACTGTGTATATGGCTTGAATAGTATTCATCGGGATTTGGGTGCCAATCATCTCATAAATACATAAGAACTTGCATGCGCTCAGGTGAAGCTTCTATAGAATGTTGTTCAAGTGAAGTTGTTTGAAAAGCAGCTTCCTTATTAAATATTTTAAATAATTTCCTCCGTAACATAAGGGCCTGTTTGGCCCTGATATTCAGTAATCACTACTCATAATCACTTCACTCGGAATGGATTCCAATCAAAGCTCCGAGAGGGGCTTCTCACTCTCTCCCTTTGCATGCGACAGAAGCAGTCGTGAGCACACAATCAAATCTGGTTTGTTCGGAGGTATTCCTGCCAAACAAAAGAAGGGGCAAAATAGGCTCAAGTAAAAGATTCAAATTGAAGCTTCTGCATTAGGGGCAATAAGTTCATTGTAGCTTTTTGGGAACGACTGCTTCTCAGAGTAAATAAGAGCTGTTCAAGAGCCATTATTTAGCCCAGGAAAAAAAATGAATGTGGCTATCAACCGCATTTACCGAAAGAATTCAAACAGCATTTAGCAGTAGATTCCTTGCATTCCAATTTAGAAGTTGATGCTAAGCATCTATGCAGTAAGAACAGAGCTTATGGAATACAGATCACACGAGATGGAGCCCAGGTCATGGTCCCTGCAGATGAGATGTGGCCCAGAGTTTGAGATCCGTCCGCATCAGTGGGGTATGGCCATATCCGCGACGTGTTCTTACAAGAGCATCACGACGATGCACGAGCCAACAAGCCTGCCGAGTTGGCACCCTTACAGCTAGACCCACCACTCCACTGGGTTGCAAGATATTTCTCCATTTATAGTGACCCAGGCCCCTTCTTCTTATTGTGTACCCTTAAAAGAATATCCCCTTAGAGACCGGAATTTTATATTCTCCTCGTATTTCTCTATTTAGAAAGGCTTTACAAGAGAAAATGAAAAATAAAGGAAGCAACAGGTCAGTATGAGATCCAAAACGACAGCATATTTGAAGTGAAACATCTGTGATGATTGCATACAAGGGGTTGCAGACCTCTGCAAACCCAATGTGCAGGAAATTCTTATGACCGTCCATCTATAACATTGGAATTCGCTTCATCATTAGCAGTCATCCGGCATGCGGTCAGACCAGCTGTTGTGATGAGCTCTATCTTTAGATGGATGGTTAGATTAGATCATGTTTAAGAATTTGCTGAATTGCATCAAGATAAAGGGACATTATCATCTTGAGAATGAATAGAGTGATGAATGGCTCAGACTTGTTGAGCTGCAAGTGAATGCAGACCCCTGCAAGTTGCAATTGGGATGCCAAATTGGAGCTACCGTGTAAGCCCGTTTGATGAATTATTGTTCAAACAATGTTGTTTGAAGAAGCATTATTATGAAATACTTCTGAAAGCTTTCTTCTGTAGCAGAATTTTGCTAAATTAGAGTTCTCTTTTTAAGACTCAAAATTCTTTTTCTGCTTCTTCTTGTAGAAAAAGTTTTGAATTTTATTTCGGTACTATACTTTGTGCTAGATACTAATGCTGTTGAAAGTAGCAGTAGAGCAGGACCAAACACGCCCCAACCTTTTCCTAAGGCTGTAGAGTTGCCAACAAATAGATATGTGAAAAGCTTAAGGATAAGTAAGGTGATGAGACGAAGGATGTGGAGGCTTAGAGAGCGACGGAGAGAGAGAGGGTAATTGACACAGGAGATCATAAGAGATAAGGGGATTTGGGGTAGGAGCTTGTGGGGTTTGCGTGTAAATTGCGAGGGGAGAGTCGTTGTCTGGTGCTGAGAGTCTGAGACCACATGAATCACCAATGCCCCTTTGTCCTCTCTTCCTAACTTCATCTCGAAGAGTAATACTTTCTGTACATTCAAAAGTTGAGTGTAAATTTTATATTTATGCATTTAAGGATTAGGCTTCTTTTTTATGTTTTTTCTATTTTAAAAAAGGATTGATAAGATTGGTGTAAATATATTACCTCTCGGCTGCGGAGACTACATGAGCAAATTTGGAGGTAATCTATGCAGTTGTGTTGAGTGAATTAAAATCCTCACTCTCTGAATATGTGTTACCCGTTTAGAAAGTATATACGTTATCTTTCCAAGAATGAAATACATCGTGCTAATGCAGTAGCTTCCCATTCGATTTTCTGCTAACAACTAGTTATTCTGTAATAGAAATTGCCCTTAACTCATTTATCTTTCCCCATGAATATTTTTCACAGAAAGTAACAAAATCGAAGTACTCGAATTCTTTTACCGAAGATGATGATCTGGTTTTCTCAATCTAAACTCTTTCTTTCTGACCACCGCCTCAAGAGGGAGACAACAAAAGGTAAACAATGCCCATTTTGAAAGGATTAAATTACTCGGAAGTTTCGTAAACTTTGGGAGGGGAGGGTTCGAGCCCTTTGTGTGCTTAACTTTGGAGCTTCCGTCCCTAATTTCAGGTTTAATACAAATAGGATTTCCAAAGTCCTTTCTGATATATTGCCTAGGCTAGTTTAAAAGAGAAGTGATGAACGAAGAGGCCGGGAATCAATAGGCAACAAACCATGCATAGCCCCGTTAGTTTTCAGGAGGTGTGGACATAAATTGCCTTGCTACCTCTTCTAATGTACTTTTCTTTTCCGTCAGTGGCAACTTGTCGTGCGGCTCAATCTCAGACGTCATTTAGATTCTGCGTGAACCAATCTTAACCTTTATCCTTTGAATATTTTTTAATCTTCCACAGCTCAATGTGAGATTTGCACAACACAGTTAGCATTTTGTTCGATCCCCTCCACTTATCTATTTTGGGCCGTTCATCTCTGTCCTTGGGGAGATTGTTTTATCACTTGCTCGTCTGCAGCTGAATACAAGAATAGTATAACAAAACAAGGAATATGCCAACTGTTGAAGTAAGTAAAGTACCAGAATCACAAGTTAACTAATTTTTAATTTCTTGTTTTAGCCAATAGATCTAAAAAAACAGATTAATTAAACAATAAAAAAGTTTCATTAACCTTGAGCAATTAAATTGTTAATGATTCTTACTCTTTTCTTAGTAAGATTACGAAATGTCTAACTTTAGAAAGGACCATTGCAAGACAATGGAATAAAAAAGAGCCACAGTGAGTGATCAAAAATTAGATTGGAATAACTAGAAAAGCATGATGTTTTCTTTTTAACTCTTTAAGTAATGCGAAGAGGCATTGATGCATTTTCTCAAAGGATTTTCTACAGGTGATTGACGTTTGGGTAAATTCATATTATATTATCTTAGATTACAAATTATAATAATATAAACTGATTTTAAAAATTAATATTTTTGAATACAGCGGCAAATATTTTTCTCTTTCCATCTTTAAAATATTCTGATTTTTCTTAACTGCGGCCTCAGACGGCCATTGAAGTAAACGGGGAGGGTTGCTGCTCTTGTACTGCTGCAAAAGGCGGTGGTGAAATTTGAACAGGCGAGGCGCCGAGTGCACATTATCCTCACGGCGCCTCACGGACACGTGTGAGTTAAAGTATGGGCGGTTCACGTTTCCCTTGGCGCAGGGCTACCGTCACGTAGCCGTGGGCACACGTGAAGAGGGTTGACACGTGGAGCCGGATCCGCTTTAACTCTCCTTCCTAGAGGAGACTTTAACGGAAGGTCACGGGATTAAAGACGCTAATTTTCTCTACGCGCTAATCCTCATGGTATTTAAAAGTAAAAAAATAAAAATAAATTGAGAAATAAAAGTGGTCCAAGAAATTAATAAGTTCAGATATTTCTCACATCTCAGTATTCATCTGTCACTTTTCATTCGTATTATTATATTATTTAAAGTCGTGTTTTCATTCATATTATTATATTATTTAAAGTCGTGGAGTGGATGGGGGAGCGAAGAGCGGGCTTTTTTATAAAATGCCCTTGCAAAAATTTATAATTAGCAAAATGATTCTATAAAAATTTTATTTGTAAAACTAATCTTTCTTTTGTCACGTGGGTGCCATGTCAGGATTTTCTTATAAATACGGTGAATTGTTTCTCGCTTTTTTCCAATTTTTTTTAAAATGGTGAATCGTTTCTCGCTTTCTTCTATTTTATTTTAAAGACGGTAAATCATTCACCTCATTTATTAAAATTATTATATGGTTAGATTATTTAGATTTTTAGACAGTTAAGATTATATAAAATTATATGGATAAATTATTAGGATTTAAAGATTGTTAAGATTATATATGATTTGTTAAAATTTTTATATGGTTGTTAGGATTATATATGGGATATAGAAAGAAACAGTAAATAAATAAAAAGTGGTGAATGATTTATCGTCTTTAAAAGAAATGGAAGAAAGCGGTAAAAGATTCACCGCCTTTAAAAGAAATGGAAGAAAGTGGGAAACGATTCACTGTCTTTAAAAAAATGGAAGAAAGCGGTGAACGATCTGCCGTCTTTAAAAAAAATTCTGACGTGGCGCTGACGTGGCGAAAAAAAAAAAGTTAATTTTTCAAATAAAATTTAAAAAAAGTTATTTTTGCTAATTTTAAAATTTTAAAAAATTATTTTATAAAAAAAATCCCGAAGAGCCGTACACAAGTGAGGCACCGTGAGATTCTTTGTGGTAGGCAAGGACGCCCGTTCTCATTTGCGGAGACAAATAAATTACCAGCCTAGCGACCCAGTTCGGGCGAGCTTCCTCCTCCTCCTCCTCCTCCTCCTCCTCCTTGTACTTTCTTTCTGTTTTTTCTTTTTTCTTTTTTTTTCTTATTTTCCTTCTTCCTTTGCTGTGGACGGGAAATATCTGTTAGTTCAGAGGAGGATCGCTGAAGCCCGTTTCTCTCTCACCGCGGTGATGAATATGATGGCGGTAGGGAGATGAAGATTCTTTACTAGTACGACTGCTTTACTTACTGGATCCTTTTCACGAGCTTTCCGGGTGTTTGTTGACCTTTTCATTCCTAATCAATTGTTTATTTATTATTCAATTTGGTAATTTCTTTCCTTTGTATTTAGTTGACGGTTCGGCTGGCCTGGGATCCTAGTGAGGAGCGGGCGACCAAAAGAATGGGAGTCCAGGTCGCCGCGGGGTCCCGCCTGCATTTGTCGCAGCTGTTACCCCATGGCCTCTCCTCCTCCTCCTCCTCCTCCTCCTCCGTCCAAGCATTCGCTGCTTCTGTGGGATCATCCGTCTCTTCTACAAGGAAAGCAGCCTTCCACGGCTCCGATCGCTCAATCGCTTGTCAGGTCGTCGCGCTCCGGTCGCCTTTCCTCGGCACCGGATACAGCAAGCTGCTGAGGACGCGGCCCTCGGATGCCAGGGGGAGAGGCGGGCAGCCGGCGCCGCCGAGGCCTTTTAACGCGAGACTGCCCGGCAGCGACGACGAGGGTGAGGAGGGGGAATTCGCGAGGAGGCTTCGGGAATTCGCCCGTCGCCTTCGAAACGAAGATGCCGATGGCTTCGTCGTAGATCCTGATCTGAGAAATGAAGACGCGGCCGGACGGTGCGGCAGTTCCCATTTCCCCTCCGCTTCGCCATTCTCCGCCGCGGACGAGCACGGGACCGTGCGTCCCTGGCTGGTAAGGGGGCCGGAGTGGCCCGATCGGGACGACATGGTGGTCGCGGCGACCGTGGAGCGGAAGGCGAACAGCGTGGAGATGCCGCTGTCTCTGCGGATCATAAAGCAGAAGAAGAAGCAGCAGCAGCAGCAGCAGCAGGAGCAGCAGCAGCAGCATCAGCATCATCAGGAGCGGCAGGAGGGCTTGTTCGGGGAGTCGGCGTGCTGCTGCTCCGTGAAGAAGGCCTTCTCCTCCCTCGTCTTCATCATCCGCGAGCTCCACAGCTACACCCTCCACAGCATGAACATGCAGGAGCTCCTCGAAGCCCCCCAGGGGATCCTCGCCCGCGTCAACCAGGAGATCCACGCCTCCTTCGTCTGGCTCTTCCAGCAGGTCTTCTCCTGCACCCCGACCCTCATGGTCTCCGTCATGCTCCTCCTCGCCGACTTCACCGTCTACTCCATGGCCCGCAACGCCTACGCCGCACCGCCGACGCCGACCCAATCCGCCGTCGCCGTCGTCGAGAGCGGCCACCAGCAGAAGCTGCAGCGGCGGTTCGACTCGGCGTCCGTCAAGACGTTCTCCGTCGGGCGGACGGCATCCGTCGGAGGAGGAAGCGGCGGCGGAAGTAAGGTTCGGCCGGTGGCTGGGGCGACCGACGACGGGCGATCGGACGGCTCCTCCTCTTCGTCCTGCTATCAGAGCCGTACGATTCTTCCCCATGGGACCTCGGCTGTTCGAGCTGCGGTGACAGGGGAAGGAGGATTGGAAGAGGATGCAGCTGCGGCGCCGGCCACGGAGGGAGATGAGGAGACGGTTTGGAAGAGGGTGGTGGAAGAAGCTTCCAGAATGCAAGCAACCACGAGGGATGAGTCTCTCATGGATCCGGAGACACTGAAATGGCTCGTTGCGCCCTTTACCGCAGAGTTGGCGGCAGACGATGATTATGCGGAATACTTGAGGACGGAGCTCCTGTATCAGCAGGCATTGTCGGAGGATCCGGGGAACCCTCTCCTCCTCTGTAACTTTGCTCAGTTCCTCTATCTCGTTCTCCGCGATCATGACAGGTATTTCCTTGTTTATTAAAGTTTCCAGTCCGATTGCCGCTTGAACTGATCACAGGTCTACTTAAGTCTGGCTGTGATCATTTACAGTCACTAGTTTCAATTGAATGCCCACTGTTTACATCGGAAAATGCTATTCTTACCGGCAACTTCTGCAACAATTTACAACAAAATTAAGTGGCTAAATTTTGTCCATTGCCGTCTGAATTACAGCAATTATCTCGTGATTGCTACTTTCTTGCCAATTAAATACGGTCACTTAAGTAAGTTTGTAAAACGTTGTAAAATTTGCTCCTAAGTGTAGGATTTCTCGTTTACATCAGTATCCATGGTCATTAGCATTAACTGTTTCCCCCCCAACCGAATTTCATTTATCATTTGAATTTACATGCACAAATGCGTGCAGATCGGAATACTACTTTAAGAGGGCAGTGGGTATTGAGCCAGTGGATGCGGAGTCGCTGAGCCAGTACGCACGGTTTCTGTGGTTGGCCCGGAAGGATCTGGGCACGGCGGAGGAGAACTACCTGCAAGCCATCAGCGTTGATCCAGGCAACTGCTACCACACGGCCAATTATGCCCATTTTCTCTGGTGCACTGGTGGGGATGACACCTGCTACCCGCTTGGTGCATAACTAGTTTTGATGTACAAATTCAAGTACTTCTGCGCCATTTAAGATGTGTGGATTGCATGAGCTGGTGGGAGATGCATTGATGTAAGCGGCGACAACACAGTATAGATAGGAGTTTGAAAGGAGGCAAGTGCAGACGCCCGATACTAAATATTTTAGCTATCTAAGCTGAAAGTTTGACTTGTTCAGTGTAATTACTGGGCTGACCCACCACTGCAACTGGTTTGGGAGTCCAAATCATGATCGCAAAGGCCGAGAACTTAGTAAGTTATCTCCGGTTGCTGTTAGTTCGTGGGTTGGTCTGATTTTGCGGATGGGGATCTTCTTTTGAGAGTTTTGTCCATCGGCGGGTGGTGGCCTGGTGGGGCTGCTGCAAACTGCCTTGTATGCCTTGGTTATGTAGCAATAAGATAAGAGCCGTGCTGTTCTAAGGTCAAAAAGCAGTGAAGTTCTTGTAATTAGCAGTAATCATTAATAATAATAAATTTTTCGTTGTCAGTGTCTAAGCAGACTATTGTTTTAACCTTTTTCGAATTCTTTTGGTGCATAATGCCTTAGAAGAGCAAAAGCAGGCCTTACGGAAGGACGCTAATAATTACATAATTGCTGTTGGTGCAGCAGGTAATGATCAAATTTTCTATATAAAACAAAACAAAGGTTCAATTTCATTTGCTCTGTTGGTAGTGAATGCTCAAATTTTATTGAACGACAGAAATTCTGCTACATGGATGTTGGATGTGTTTTTTTTTTTTTTTTTTTTGAGAGAATGATAGCATGTTATCCGCTTCGTTTATTTTATTTAGAAATAAATTTAGTTGGAAATGTAAATGTTGGATGTTGAGTAGATTTATTGTACCTAAGCACTCTATCGATAGCAAATGTTGAGCCAGTTCTTCAAAACCCGCGGCCTTACCGCATTGCGTGCGAATAAGATAACAATAGCCAGACTTTGCGTCCGTGCGACCGAGTTACAAAGAAGCAGCACGCATGGATGGTGCGAATGGGATTGTCCCGGACTCCTGGATGCCCAGTGAATTGGTGTTTACTCTTGCGATCAAAGTAAAAGTCACTGGTTCAATTTTGTGAAACTCCTTTTGCTGTTTGACTAACTTTTTTTGAGGGGAAAAGTTGAAAACGATGTTATTCTAGAAAGAAAAAAGAAAGAAGAAAAAAAAAAAAGTTGAAAAAGAAGTTATTATATATATATGGGTCAACATTCAGATTAAAAAAGAAAAAAAGTAATCGTGCTTATCCGTGATCTCTCTCAGAGATGCTTCTGGTTCCATTGTGTTGAAAGTCTAAACTGCAGTCAGATCAAATTACGCATAATCCACGGTAACAGGATAAGCTCGCGATCCCACATGGGGTTTATTTCAAAGCCTGCTTAACTGTTCAGCAATTATGCCTTCTGGTCAACTGTCTCTGCTGAGAAACTGCATGTAGATTGGTCACTTGAGCAGCAATTCGGCAAAATACAACCAGATTTTCACAGAACACATGCTTTAGGTCAGTATCGTCTTTAAGCTAGTCAAATAGTTGAGAAGAAACCAAACAGTTGTTCCTAATCCTCTCACCCGCCCGAGTGGGGGACGTGCCATTCCCTCCGGGCTAAGATCACATTATCAGCGCCTATTTTGTTAACTATATTATTGCAAAGTAATTCTTCGTCGGTCACTGGATGTCAGTTGTTGTTCCAAGGGGTCACTCTAGAATTTCAATCAATCGATGATCAACTATGAAGGATCAATAATTAAAGCACAGCAGATGTAACAGCAAATTGTGCTAAGAAATTGAAAGCCTACTTACCAATACTAGCGTCTAATCCAATAAGTGTACTAATATTTTCCTTTCTGTTTAAATATCGGAACTATAGCTAATCCGTGGCAACATTAATTTGTTGGGTAGGAGTTTTCTTTTGTAATTCCACATAGAGAGCAATTTTCCATTAGTACGTACAGGACTTTTATTATCCTTTTCTTAGAACAAGATATTGCATATACGGGCCATTGGTTAGGTCCTAATAAGAAAATATAAATATTAATTTGTTTGATGGCTTCTCACTTTCTCATGCACCTTATATCAACTGAAAACTAAATATCTTGATGCAATAAGGAGCGAAAAAATGCCGAACTATGTATCCGGGCGTCCCAACACCACAATATATTCTAAGATGAGACCGCTACATGATAACACTAGCAATCGTAAAAATAAGACGGTGAGAGCTAATTAATTCACTTTACTTTCTTCTGAGTCGCGCTGTTACTGTCTAACCTCCCGCATGTTCTTGCTGATCATAATGCCCCTGTTTTGCTATGTAATAATGGATTCAGGTCGTGAAGTAAATGCCACTGAGACATTGAGTTGGACGTATCAAGCTTTGATGTGCCCACCTGCCCCCCACCATACCATAGTTCATTGTGTCGTAGGGATTTTGGGTCCTCACTCTACGTACTTTCTGTAAGGAAGATGACAAGGACAAACCAAAAAAGGTCACATTAGTTTAGCCAATCTTGCCTTAGCTTCGATGGAACCGAAATAAAGGCTAGGTCCTTAAGAAAATTCGGAATCTTAGATGTGATCATGTGATAGCACAGCATTCTGATAACCACATATACTGTTAGGATTTAATTAGATTTATAGTTAAATCCTATTTGGATAAGAATTAATATTTAAATATGTTTGAGATAAATTAAGATTTAAATTTTAATTAGAGGATAAATCTAACTAGATTAGGATTAATATTTAAATCTATTAGAGATTGATTAAGATAAATTTAGATATTAATTAAAGTCGGAATCCTAAATATACTAGGATTGGGTATATCTTTGAGTTAGCATTATATAATGCATTGGGGCTAATTAGCATTGTGTTCTTGAGAGGTTACGGCCAAATTAATTAAGGCTAGCTGCAGAGCCTTGGAAGCTGCCGTACCGAGAGAGAAAGAGAGAAAAAAGAGAGAGAGAGAGAGAGTTAATGAGTTGAGTGCACCTTGTGCATGGGTGCGCGTGGAGGATAGTTTTCTTTGTAGGTTTATAGAAGACGAGAGAAGGGCAAAAGAGGAGTTAGGTGTAATCTTCTCTTATTTAATGAATCTTATTTTATCCGCATATTTTTTGTTTTGATTTTTTTTTTCTCTCTTTTATGATTGTATCAGATTTTGCTGAGGAGACGGGTTTATAGTAAAAACCCGATTCGACGCTTCCGTTCCGGAATTCCAACAATCGATACCGGATCCACAGCAGTCGGTATCGAAGCGGGTTGTGGATTCACGAGATCCGGTACCGGGGCGAGTACCGAATTCCCAACAAGTGGTATCAGAGCTGAAGGTTATCGATCCGCGGAAGAGATCGACGAAGATGGCCATGAAATTCGAAATCGAGAAATTCGACAGCAAGAACAATTTCGGATTGTGGCAGATTAAAGTACGAGCAATCCTCGTACAGCAAGAGTTAGACGAGACGTTGAACGGGAAGGAGGCAAAGCTGGCGGAGGTCACAGATGCGGCATGGACGAAGATGGAGCGGAAGGCGCTGAGTACGCTTCATCTATCATTAGCAGATGAGGTTCTTTACAATGTAGCCGGCGAGACGACACCGGCAAAATTGTGGAAGAAATTGGAAAATCTGTACATGACCAAATCCCTGACGAACATATTGTATCTGAAGCAGCGACTGTTTACGTTGCGGATACAAGAAACAGCGAGCCTACATGATCATCTAAATGAGTTCAACAAGGTGGTGGCCCAATTGACCAGCATCGGAGTCAATCTGGATGACGAAGACAAGGCGTTGATCCTACTATCTTCGCTACCGACAACATATGAGCATCTGGTGACCACGTTGCTTTATGGCAAGGAGTCCATAAACGTGGGGGCGGTCACGGCGGCGCTTCTCTCGAACGAGATGCGGAAGATGACTCAGGAGTCCGGCATGCAAAGTCAAGATGTAGGACTGGTGGTGGCTGCGAAGCAGGAGGCGAGAATATCGGCGACCGGATATCGACAGAAGAAACCGCTATCTGAGGTAGAATGCTTTTACTGCACAGAAAGGGGCATATCAAGCATAATTGTCGAAAACTTCAGGATGATCTGAAGGAGTTAAAGCGATAGAAGGAGCAAACTGTCGTGAACCAGGACGAGACGGTATCAGCGACGGCGCAGACAGCAGAGTTGGAGATGATCGATTCGACCGGAGGTGCGAAAATTTCGGACGATGCGTGGGTACTCGATTCGGCGTGTTCTTTTCACGTATGCCCAGAGAAGGAGTCTTTTGCCACCTATAAGGCGATCAAAGGTGAAAAGGCGCTGATGGGGAATGGGACAGCGTGCAAAGTATTGGGAGTCGGCATGGTGAAAATCCGAATGCACGATGGGGTCGTGAGGACGCTGACAGGTGTGCGGCACGTTCCTAGATTGAAGCGAAATTTGATCTCGTTAGGCGCATTAGACTCAAAGGGTTGCGATATTTCAGCTTCAGGTAGAGCTATGAGGGTCCGAAAACGAGATCGGGTCGTATACGAGGCGAACAAGCGTGGGAACTTATACGTTCTGAACGGGAGCATAGTCAGAACGGGATCGAAGACGGTTTGGGTTCCAAACGTTCGCGGATGTGCAGTTGCTTGAGACGGAGCGACGGATGCGGCGACATTGAGCGGAGGAGACAAGCTCAAGGTGGAGCTTGCATGGTGAACTCGACGTAGCGGTTGAAAATTACAAATCAAACCAAGGTGGAGAATGTTCGGATTTGGTTAAATTTGTAGTTAAATCCTATTTGGATAAGAATTAATATTTAAATCTGTTTGAGATAAATTAAGATTTAAATATTAATTAGAGGATAAACCTAACTAGATTAGGATTAATATTTAAATCTATTAGAGATTGATTAAGATAGATTTAGATATTAATTAAAGTCGAAATCCTAAATATACTAGGATTGGGTATATCTTTGAGTTAGCATTACATAATGCATTGGGGCTAATTAGCATTGTGTTCTTGAGAGGTTACGGCCAAATTAATTAAGGCTACCTGCAGAGCCTTCGAGGCTGCCGTACAGAGAGAGAGAGAGAGAGAGTTAATGAGTTGAGTGCACCTTGTGCACAGGTGCGCGTGGAGGATAGTCTTCTTTGTGGGTTTATAGAAGACGAGAGAAGAGCAGAAGAGGAGTCAGGTGTAATCTTCTCTTATTTAATGAATCTTATTTTATCCGCATATTTTCTGTTTTGATTTTTTTTTTTCTTTTTTATGATTATATCAGCTTTTGCTGAGGAGACGGGTTTATGGTAAAAATTCGATTCGACGCTTCCGTTGCGGAATCCCAACAATCGATACCGAATCCACAGCAGTCGATATCGGAGCGGGTTGCGGATTCACGAGATCCGGTACCGGGGCGAGTACCGGATTCCCAACATACACAGCATCGATCCTTTCAGCTGATATTAGTTGTAGAAACTACTAGCTTTAATAAAGATTAATTTACGGCTGTGCACACGTACGTACGTAGATTAATTTCTTCCTTCATTCTCCTGAAAGCATGTTCTTGTGAAAGTCCAGTAGTTAAATTCTTGGCTGTGAGGGGGCCGGGAAATAGGGCATACATTAATAATTGGCACTAATGATCAAGTACCAATAATAATAAATATAATAAGCATTATATATAAGGACGAATATTGTAGGTACTGGCATAGTGGCATGTATATATAGACACGAGTTGTTCATCGTCCATGATTTGACCTGCTCCATGGGCTTTCTGCTTCTGCTCTCTACTAATCCATTATCGGCACTATCATCGTCATAGTTATGATCATCGTCAAATTTAAACGTCTGTGGCATGTGAATAAATTAAGGCGACGCCTCAGTTTGTGCTTGAATAGGAGGCTGCTCATGTATTGTGAACTGTGCGTGTCTCGGAAGAAAGATAAACTGGATCGATCGGTTTCCTTCATTTGGTCTCCATGCATGCCGTTCGTTCACATGGCCGGAGGGGTGTCCCAGTCTGCAGGTTAATCTTGCAGAACCGAAACACGTGAGGTGAGTACGTCCCACATGAAACGGCCTTTCTTGCAACATGCAAAGATAAAGTGGCCTTCACCCGACCACTTTGCCGCTGCTTGCCTCCACATCATTAGTCCCCGCAAGCCCGCAGGCCATGTGCGGTATCTCCCCATCTCCCCATCTCCCCATATATAATAATAATATATATAAATAAATAATATAATATAATATAATAATATACAGCTTATCTAATCGTCCATCTTTACCAGGGCCCAAACACCACCACCCTGAGTTGCCCTGCGCACGTGGACGCAAGCACGGCTCGGACCACGGGTCCAAGTACATCTAGTCTTGGGCCGGTCCTGTGGACAGACAAAACTAGCACACGGGAAGCGGAACGATCGATCATGGGCTCGGCCCTAGTTTGAGCCCAAGATCCAACGGCGCTTTCAATTTTGTTTGGGCTGCACTATCACATTCAATTGCTCTGTCGCCTGGGGCCCTTAATCAAGCCTGGTAACCCAGCTTGGGGCCCTTAATCAAGCCTGGAAACCCACCAGCCCATGCGTTCTACATTAGGCCAGAAGATTGGCTTATGCCGGGCCCAACGGACAAGGTATCGGCCGAAACAATAATTAATTGAAGGTTTAATTAAGGGTTCTAGGCCAACCGTTTATGACATTTTCATCCGTACTTGTTGACATTCGGCAGATTTGGTAGGATTTGCCCTGGTGAAACTGAAAGCTTTCTGTTCTTTTTTATCATTAGATAAAAAAAATAAAAAAAAAAAAAAAAACGAGCGCAACCAAAAATAGACTTATCAATGGAGAGGTTGGGCCCGTATTGAGCCCACCCGAAAAGAAGCCCCCACAGAAGCGCGTCAAGCCCGAGTACGTACGGCCCGCTCGCATCGCAGCGGACCGATCTGCAAGCTGTGTTACACTTGGGCCTAATTTCCCAACCGGCCATAACGGCGAAAGTGCATGCCAATGGGCCCCGATGAGAATGGGCCGACCGTAGACCCATTTGTTTTCCCCGCTGAGTGACGGACTTCCCGTTTGGTTCATATGGCTCGCCCGCTTGTTTGGACTTTGGCCCAAACGGGATTGAGGTGTGCTAGGCCCGAGCCCCCAATTTAGAAAAGTGTTTAGTTTGCTAATTAAACATCTCTTACCCAGATAATTATGCTTGTATTTCTTCGGAATCAGAAGATAGCACACAAATTAATATTCGGGTTCTTGAGTTTTCAGATATTTTTAAAAGAGCTCTTGACTCCTTTATCTATTCATGCAAGTTTTTGATTTTGAGTCTCTTTCATAAAATTTGTGTGGGCATCTTTTAATAGAATTTGAATGCATTTTACCATAACCTTTTGAATTATGCCTTTTTAGTATTAGTTTATATTTCAATTCTACCATATTTACATTGATTTTTTTAGAGTTTCGTACGAGTAAGGGCAAAGTTGCATACGGTTTTTCTTGATCTTATATATATTTTGTTCGGGGCAATGATTGGTTGGAGGCGTTCAAATTTAGAAATCTATAAATGTTTATCAATTAGAATTCCCTACACAGTTTGCTATTCAGCTAACTGCACATTAATATTTAAACTCATTAATAAAATGCCTACAGACATTTACCTGAAATAAAAGAACGAAAAAAAACCCAAATGCGCTCAATATATAGCGGTGGGTTTACGAGAATAGTAGAACTAACTTCAGGAATCGCTGACGAAAATAACAGAACTACAATGGGGGGTTGACAATTTGAAGAAATTCATTTTTAAGAATAAATAAAAAAAAGGAAGGAAATTTCTCTGCAATGAGACCTCCACAATCAAAATCGGTCCAATTCAGTAGTTGTAAGGTACACAAAGTGTTTTCACAAGCCAGCTTATTACAGCAGCATATATCAAGTGTCTGTATGCCACAACTACAACGCTAGTCAGAGACTAGTACATGACATGAAAGCAAAGTGAGAGCAATCTGTTGAGGTTACTCAGTCAGGTGGAAAGGGAATTTTCTTACACCTCTAGACACCATTTTCACACACCCCAAAAGTGCAAGGGGATCTCTCTAGTCATGACATGAAAGCAAAATGAAAGCAACCTGATATGGGTACTCGGTGGAAGTAGAAAGGGAAATTTCTTACCTCCAAGACACCGTTACCACACCCCAAAAGTGCAAGGGGATGTCACTTCAACCATAATCCTCGGCCAGTCGAATCTCGTTCAAGGGCAGCACCATGGTTGGCCAGCTTCTGTATCCTACCGGAGAATTCATTTGCCTGGCAAAGAAAATAAAAATTAAGCACTCAAAAGAGAATCTCACTACCACAGCACTAAATGAAGTACCGAACAATGACAATCTCTAAGAGCAAGATACATACTATGGAAATAGGACAAAGTTTCTTTGGATTATTTAGCATGCATTGTGCAACTATGCCAACTAATAAGTTATAACCACTGAAAACCTTAAAAAATTTGGAAAATCAGCAAAAAAAACCCTCGGGCTAGGACTATGGCTAACCTTTTCGTCTATCCACATTAGGGACCTTAGCTGATTGTTGAGTATCCGAACAGCAACATCAAAAGGTGACAGACCATCAGCAGCATCTAGGTCAGCACCCTAAAAAGAGAAGCTAGAGTAAGAATTTGGACCTTAACAGAAAAGAAACAACTTAAAAATATCTCAAAACTATACCTGAGTGGCATTCAATGTTTGAATAATTGATTTCACTTGTTCGGTCATATGTTGCAATTCTCTCTCAACAAATTCTGCTTGTTCATACCTGACCGTACAGAAAAAGGGTTATCGGTATCTAAAACAAGCAGTTATTAGATGTCACCTGCAACTGGCATTCAGATCTGCATAAGGTTTAGCGCAAAAGAATGGCATGCAATCTGTTACTGTACAATCATAAGAAATAAGAGAATGAATCTAAGTAGACAATGAAGAAATGAGTGGTTCTGACTTTCTGGAAACAAGAAGTCATGAAGGGAAGAAACTATCCAGTAACAGACAACATATATGTCCATTTTGTAAGTTACTTGTTACTGGCTGGACCAAACTGAAACCCTTACAATAAATTAGAACCTAAAAGAATGAAACTAACTTAAAGAATACATCAATCCTAATATAAGAAGGGGTCAAAGACGATGTTCATATGATTCGGATTCCTGATTTTCAGTTGGAAAATATTGGAGTAGGAGTACAAGCTTGAAATAATTGGATGGCGAAGAATGTGCCATGAGAACTAACATGGAATCGCTTGCAAAAGTAAAGCTGAAAGCCTGAAATAATTGGATGAAGAAGAAAATATGCAATAAGAACTTACATTGAATCTCTCGCAAAAGCAGCATCATCTTCAAGAAGCAATGCACGTTCATCCTGGAATGTACGTTCAGCTTCTTCTTCCATACTCTGCAGTGCCTTATCAACCTAGAGGCGAAAATAAGTTAGTGAAAATGGCACATAACTAACCAAAAGAAAACTAAACATCATAAAAAGAAGTTGATTCTGAAGATGAAACTCAAGAAACTAGCTAAGCATTTCAGAGAAAGGGCAAATAATTAAAGCATTTATAACTAAAAAGAACTGTTAGGACATCAACTGAAGCAAATACCAACCTAAACATCATAAAAATCCTAGATACGTCTTACTAGCGGAGAAAAATCATACTTCCATTTTTTGAGACATCTCATGTAAGAGGCCAATGGCTTACAAGGGCAAATAGTGGCTATAGAATGCTTGGTGCCAGATTAAGACCTAGGATGATAGAAGGGAAGAGAACTGGGAGACAAAATCAGATAAGCTTAAGACATCATTAAGGAGAATTAAGAAAGTAAAAATAGATCCAGTGAAACTACTTGAGAGAAAGAGTAGATGACCTTCCATTTCCAACAATTATCTGCACATGACAAAACAGCTGAAGCAAGCATAAGCAACAAAAAAGTAGGTAAATCATCAATCACAAGATCCACAACTCATTAAGCCATGTAGATTTAATAATGAGATGAACTGTAATAAGGAAAAGATATTGATGTAACATTCTGGAATTCCAAAGAAAGCTAAAAGAAATGGTATAGGTTTTAGCTACAGCATTCTATAGAACTAAGTTTCACGAGAACCTCTTTCTGATGAGTTTCGATCAGCTCAAGTTGTCGCTCCAAGCTATTTTGTGTCTCGACAACTTTTGCCACCTCAGCCTTCAAACAAGTAGCAAGCTTAATATCAACCCTTGATCTCCAATATCAAGAAAAGCAACATTTACTATACTGTTATAGGAAGTCCATGCATGAATTTATAAGCTTAATTATAGATTGTGATACATTCAATACGCACTCAAAAAAGAGACATTTTTTGTTTTCTAATTTTTTATGTTAATATATATATTGATCCTGCAAATCCTGGTCCAAACTATAGACAAATACTTAGGGGGTGTTTGGCACTGCTTCTGAAAAGTGATTCTGAACTCAGAAGTGATACTCTGCCCTACTAAATAACTTCTAGTTATGCTTATTTTACACAATAGCTCATATAACATGTCAACCAATATCTCACAGAAATATTTACTGATCTATAATGATAGTACAGTCAGAGACAATATTGCTATGACAAACTGATAAAGGAAAAAGTACTGCAATGATAAGAGATTTTTCTAACTAAAAAACTTTACCCACCTCAAGCCTGATTAGGACATTCCGATTTTGTAGAATCCTCCTGTCCCATTCAGCTATTGCGGTAGCTTGTTTTCGGAACTTTGTAGTGCGCTCTTGTAGCTCATTGTTCCAATCCCTAATAATCTGCCATCATCAAGCAAACGAAGAGGACAGAGAAGTTGGGAACATCAAGAACAAAATAAAATTCAGTACGACTCTGCAAAATAAAACGTTATCTGGTCAACTGAACAACACGAGAAGAAATTCAGGAGAACAATAGGACAGACATAAAGTCTAGCACAACAATCCAAAAAGCATACTTCTGCTATCAATATAGTAAAGAGAGTACCTCCTCGACAACTTTTCCAGCAATCTCTGATGGGAGTTTTGGAGCTTGGGATGTTGTTGAAGTTGTTGATGTTGTAGGTCTAGCGTACATCAAGGGCATCAATATCATAATATTGCAGACAATCAGCTAAATGTCTTAAATCAGAATGGGACTCTAAAGCTGTCAATCCAAATTACACTAACCCGCTACTACCACTGAATGTAACAGCTGAAGACGATGACTGATTTGTCATGGCACTAGAACCGGGCACACCTGCAGACGCTGAAGATGAAACACCTGAGAAGAAACATTCTCATGAGAAAAATAAATGACATTAAACGGATGCATAGAGATGAAAATCCTCGCAAAATTGAGACTATATAGCAATACTCAATAGATGCTAAATAGAGGATGAAACAAAAACTTGGAAAAGTAAGATCTATTACATAAAACTATTTATGGTGTCACCAGGTTTGTTACAGGTAACAAGGCAAGTACTAGCAACAATTTCTTAAGGTACAATGTAAGCACTGGGAGCAGCCACTTCAGGCTAATCAGGATACTGCCACAAAATCACCCTTCCAGGACCTAATTTTAGTGCGCCACAAAACCCTTAGTTATCTCTATACAATTTATTTACTTGTCCCCTCTCATGTTCTCTTTTGGAATCATTTTTATTTTCGTCTTAGGCATCCTACTGATATCACTAGCCGGTGGGCCAGCTTCCCTAGTCCAAAAATCACATAGGAATACAACAATCATCAACATATTTCAGAAGTTACAACCATTGTTGGAAAGTTGATTTTGTTTTCTCCTTGACCAGGACAAAACATTTCAGTGGTTCTTCCAGAAGCTTTTTAATGATTTCTAATAAGAAAACCTTCCTAAATGGAAGAAGTAAAAAAAGTAGAAATAGCAAACTTTTGGAAAAGAAGTCAAAGAGATTTGGAGTTAATATAAGTTATGCTACAACATACAAACAAATGGTGGTTATGCTATATCACAAATTTAATTTGATTTATATATAATATGGGTGAAGATTTACGGAAAGATACTAAAATACAAAAAAAAAACTTCAAGCATGATGATAATAATAATATATACCACATTGTATAAAGAAATTATAAACTGTCAACATAACACCAACTAAAAGTTTTCAAAGTATATTGTTTAAACTGATGAAAACTAATAAATCAAGGCAGTGATTACCTAAATTTCAATAGTATAGAGTAGAAATGTAGAATGAAATATAAATTGTGAGAGAATCAGCATGATGTTGGATAGAATGAGATATACATAATGAAGTGTAAAGTCCATTGAATATATCTAATTTCGAAGCTCAAGTATTAATTCATATTTAGCAATGTTGGCCAAGACCAATCAAAATACGACAGTTCTAGTTGAAACTAACAATAACATTGAAGCCAGTGAAACCTGAATAAACTCGCCAAAACCAATTCAAAATTGTCAATACCACCCAAGTTTTGACTACAATTATCTAGTATATCTAAGACATTATAGTATATGTGGGACTATTTTTTAGTATGCATGTATAACAGGAAAAAGGCCATTCACCACCTTGCATGGCATGATGCATCAACATACCGTATTCATACATTCATACTATTAGAAATTATAAATATTGTTTATTCCACAAGCGAACAAAATGTACGAATCTCACATTCCTAGGAACCCATCATTCCTGGAACATTTTCATCTTTTCTCAAATCAACAGGGATTTGAGATTGCCATGAACTATAGAACAGAAATCCATAGATATCTCTTAGAAAAGGGCCCTCATACCTCTAAATACTTAAAGAAGACAAAAAGGGCCAAGGAGAAATGACAAAAGAAACGAGACAGATGCACAAGATCCACATTAAGAATAACAGAAATGAAACAGCTTTTGGCCATCTTATGGCATATAATAAATGTTAAGAGGCGCACCTTGACTTCAGTTAGGAGGTTCACATTGTCACTAATGTTACATTACATTTAACAAGTATTATCTCCATGCTGAGAAAGTGATAAGTGCAATTACAACAAAACAATAGATTAACACTAAAAGAGAAGCAGATTAAAATCAGATTGACAGCATCCTCTTTGTTTTCTCAAAGTCATAACCAACTCATATTTTTAGAATATAAAATCTGATCTTTTGTGTAGGATCATCCTAAGCCTAATAATTAAAAAAAAAACCTCTTTGACAATAATTCCAAGCATATAAGATGTGATTCTTTTATGGAGCCACAAGCCAAAATTCACCATTCTGATATTGCAACTTTCCTGTGTTTTCATCAAAGCAGAATTCAAAGTGTCTAGAAGACCTGTAAAGTACGTAAATCAATGATTTGAGGTAAACATCCAGATTGGGGATCTAAACAAATGCCGTTATCTAAGTGGTAGAAAAATCTTGGGTGGGGGAAACTTGCATTATATGAAGCGTATTCATATTCTAGAGTTGCATCTCGATCATCCTTACCAACTGTGGGAGGCTAAAGGCCAAACCACATAGGTTGATGAGCTGTTAATTTCTCTTGCTATTTCTCCACAATTGTTTAGTTTTGCATTCTACTAGCCCATAAAGCAGAGAGGCACAGATTTGCAGCATCTAGAATGGACATTTCCATTCTGATTATGGGCTTACCTATTCTGTTTTACCTGTCTATATACATTAACTCGAAGAATAACATTGACGCATCCTAAAAGTTTAGACTATGCCAAAAGACACAAATTAACAGCAACATATAGCTTCTTATCAGTACATAATTAGATTACAGGTCCACAAGGAAAAAAATGAGAAACAAATTAAAAGAAAAGGGAGCAAAAGAAGTAATCAGAAAAAGACTAAATCATATCAAACTCAAATAAGTCATAGTAGAAGAGCAGACTTGAATAACAGACCAAACAATGGTGCAGCCTGTGTAGAGTGTGTCGTTGCAGAAGTTGAGGCTGCCGCAGAGGTTGATGCACCAAAAGCTGGAAAAGAAGTGGCTCCAGCTGTAGCTGCCACAGTCGCAGCTACTGAGGTGGAGACGGCAGTGGTAGTCGTGGGGGTGGTGGTGGGTACCGCAGATGTTGATGATGACAACGGCAGAGCAAAGCCAGGAGCTGAGGAAGCAGAGGAAGCTGCAGACGGCAGCGCTTGTGACGAGAATAGTGCAGGAGGGGTCGTCATTGCAGTGGAAGCAGCAGAGCTTGCAGTTGGTGCTGAAGAAGGATTGAACGAGAAGGCAAACGGTTTTGCAGCTGCAGTACCCGAGAAGGGTGCTGCTGTAGAGGCCGTGGTCGCAGCAGCAGAAGCTGCACTGCCTGAGGTGAAGGAAGGCTGAGAAGCAGAAGATGCTGGCGTCATCCCAAAAGAAAAAGGAGATGAGGAGGAGGGGGAGGAGGCAGAGAAAGCAGCAGTCATGACGGGCGCCGATGAACCTGTCCCAGCTGCTGGCGCAGTGCCGGAAGCACTCTTGGAGAAGGATAGACCGGCTCCAGAAGAGAAGGAAGGAGACGAAGCAGAAGGCAAAGGAGAGGCAGAGGAAGCAGAAGGGAGTAAGGATGAGAATGACGGGGTCGACATTGTCAAAGAAGGAGCAGCTGGAGATGGAGAAAAGGAAGGGAAGGACGGGGCACTTGTTGCAGCGGCTGACGAGGACGAGGACGAGGACGAGGACGAGGCGGAGGCGGCGACGGAGGTACCGAACGGTGGTGATGCAGAGAAAGATGGTGCTGCAGCCGCTGAAGAAGCCGAAGTCGTTGCCCCAAACAGTGTCGAAGAACTAGAGGTCGAGGACCCAAATCCAAAGAATGCAGGAGAGGAGGATGATCCGAAGAGAGGGGGAGCGGTAGATGGTAAGGAGGAAGCGGGGGAGGAGGTATTTGTGGTGGCGGCGGCGGCGGTGTTGAAAGAGAAAGCGGACCCGAACCCGAGGGAGGCTGAGGACGAGCCGGAGAAAGAAGTAGCCGGAGCTGACGAAGAGGCAGAGGCGGCGGATGATGAGAAGCCGATGGGCAAAGAGAAGGAGAAGGGCTTGGAAGCCGAGGACGAAGCAGTGGATCCGGAGAAGAGATTAGCCGCGGTCGCAGCTGATGAGGCCGATGAGCCAAAAGCGGAAGGGTAGGAGGAAGAGGAGGAGGAGGAGGTTCCAAAGGAGAAGCCAGCGGCGGGGGCGGAGGTAAAGGACGCGCCGGAAAGGGCGGAGGATGGCTGAGAGGGAGTGGATCCG
The DNA here is from genome assembly GCF_001540865.1 of Ananas comosus. Classification (NCBI taxonomy): domain Eukaryota; kingdom Viridiplantae; phylum Streptophyta; class Magnoliopsida; order Poales; family Bromeliaceae; genus Ananas; species Ananas comosus. The sequence continues at coordinate 96,625 of NC_033643.1, read as the reverse complement.
AAGGACAAGAGCTGAGACGAAGCGGAGGAGGAGGAGGAGGAGGAGGAGGAGGAGGAGGAGAAAGGGGAAGGGGAGAAAGAGGATTGAGTTTGGGTCAAGGAGAAGCCCGGGAACATGGAGGAGGAAGAGAAGGGCGACGAAGAGAAGGGCGACGACGAGGTCGAGGTGGAGAAGTTAAACGAGGAGGACGACGCCATGGCTGAGCCCTCTCTCGCTCTCTATTTCGAACTTGTGCCGCTCCTCGAGTGCTTGAATGGGGTTTTAACGGAGCAGCGGACGGGGGCGAGGAATCGTGCGAGTGCGATACAATTTTGGGGAATTCCAATGTTTTAAAAATCAAATCTTTAATATTTAGATGTAAATGTAAATGGCAGAATCGGTGAGTGGGCCCAAATGGAGCCCAAGTGCCCAAATTCATCACTGGGCTAAATTGCTTTGATCCCGAAAGATAGCAAGCAAGAGGCCCAAGTTATCACTCACGCCGTCCAGGTCCTCCAACAAAAGCCCGTGCTTTAGCCGTTAGACTGGTCGGAGGATCCCGCGGAACGCCAACCGTGAAGCCCCACACGTGTCACCACCGTCATCTCCCAACTCCTGCAGGACCTCGTCTGCTCCCCAGCACCGTGGTCCAAAATATCACCAATAGTAGTTACAGGCAAACACAAATCCGCAGCTTTCGAAAGAACAAAGAAATAAAATTAAAAAAAAAAAAAACTAGTAGGCGTCTCGATCGTCCCAAGCAACTGTGCTTGCCGTGAGCGTGGACTGATCGATGGATGCATTGGCAAAAAGGCTGTTCTGCTATTCCAAGGGGTTGCCGCTCATGGAGACCGCCATAAGAACTACCACCACTCCAACTGCCTTGCCCTTCCCCACGCCTCGTGTTCGTCTCTATCCTTTCGAGAAGGTTACCGGGGGCTATCTCTTCTTTTCCCAGAAGACGAGACCCATTCGATCATCCATGTCTCCACCCTCGGCGGCAGCTGCACAGGTCATGTTGTCTCTTTTATCACTTCCTCTTTCCTCGTCCCCAGTTAAATTACTCGCCTAAGATGAGAGAGCACGCAATCTAGAGCAGTTCGAACATCGCTGTATCATACTAGTTTCAACCATAGGGAATTAGATTTACCTCCAAGTTTAAATGAAGTTAATTGATTGACGCAGGATGACGTGGCGCACATCACCGCCTCTCTAACTCTAGCGGAAGGTAATCCTCCGCATAATATTCATTGTTAGACTTTTGTAAGGCCTTTTATGTCTACCACTGATCTCTGCTTGTTTCTGTTGCACGCATATCTATCTTAATTTCAGCAAACACAGTGCGTGTCAAATTTGTTCTGCAGAAGGAATGCTTCTTTCTTCTTGTAGGGGATGATCCGGCATTTGGGCTTTGGGACCCGTCCGAAGGAATTTCCTTGGAATGGTCTGATGGCCATGTCTGGACAGTTGATGTGGTGAGACGAAGGACAATATTACTACTCTCAACCCTTTAGAAACCGCTTAAACTTGTATTTAAGATAATCAGATTCTATTTTAAGAAAATCAGACCATCGAAAAACTAAAACGCCTAAGGTTTCATCCCAATCAATAGGAAGCTTGTGATCCACAGCAAAACAACTGAGTTTTTCAATAGACTTGCCTGAAACTTGCATAGTTTAATGAGGTAAACTTGTGATCTCGATGACATAATATTTCAAACTTCAAGCTCAAAAAATTCTCCTCCCTCTTGCCCGTTCACGGCAGTATGTAACCAACTTTGTGCCAAATTCCTAGCAGTCGCCCCTGATGGAACACAATTGTGTTCCAACTGAATTATGCAGAGGATGGTTTCCAAAAATAGTCAAAAATACCACCAATAAGACATGTTGATTGATTTTCAACATTCTTTACTAAAGAACGAACATCATCATCTTATTGTTGAAACGCAGGATTTACCCGTTAAAAAAGTCAATTCAGTTCAAATTTGTACTCCAAGGTTTCTCAGGGTCCGTGGATTGGCAGCCTGGCCCCAACAGAACCTTACAGATATGGGAAACTACGAAGTCCATTGTTGTCTCCGAAGACTGGTACAATGCAGAGAATCAGAACATATGTATAGAACAACCACTCAACATTCACGTGAATGAAATAATCCCCGATATAGTAAGCAGTGGCACAGTTGTATTGGATAACGTAAACAAGTTGATGGAAGGCATGAATGATGAGAAGAGGCTGAATGATGGGGGAGATCGGGTCCTGATCCCAGGCTTGGTTCCTTTTCCTGTCTCAGGGGGGTGCTTCTGAGCTTCCAAAGGAAGCTGTAGTAGATGAAGCTAAGGACTGCAATCCATCACAGGTTGTTGTTTGATGAAATGGCAAATGCAATATTTCCACTTATAGCAATAAACTCATCTTAGCTCTCTCCATCTATATGCTGATATGGGAGCTGCAGAAGCTGTCTTCTGTTCCAATCTCTGCTGCTAATAAATATGATGCATCTTTTATCCAAAAACAAAAAATTGTTGGTTTCTGGAGAATGAGATGAATGGTGCAGTGCCCCTGAATGCAAAACAAATGATGCGGCTATAATCTCATATAGCTAGGCAAAAGTAACAGCTTTGTCAAGCTAAGTATATGCAACAATAAAATGTAGGAAACATAGTTCTATGTTATTATTAGCGCTCTTGATATATACTTCACAATGGTAAAAGAAAGTTGCACCGATGCCATTGTCTAATAAAACCTTCAATCAAGTACTGTCTGACTGTCTATCTCCAACCAACAGTGCATTCCAAAGAAAGAAAGAACAATATATAATGGTGTACCGGAAATCTATGAGAGCTTCCTTTTAAATAGCGTAATGACAAATGCAGAAAGAGACTGGCAATATATATGCATAAAATCTAAGTAAACCTAGTTCTTTCAGAGGCACTTCATCCTATATCTTCTTCAAAAGAGTACTGCAATATGTACACGATGAATGCTATAGCTGGAAGTGCATATTATGCACAGTTGGCTTTTTCACAACAGAACTGCCATAAATGGTGACCGTCATTAGGCTCTCCTATATTTATTCATGATGCAGAATAAATGTGCTGCTGGTTTCAGTTCGTTGTCAACTCCAATTTCAGCCAATAAGGGCATTGCTATTTGCTTTGTTAAGAGTTAAAACATGACAAACAGGGGTAGTGACCACTTATTTGTCTAGAGCAGAGATAAGAAACATGTAGCACTACAAACTTGACTAGATACGCACGTTTGGCCAAAATAATATAACATCTGCTTCGCTAATGAAGAGGTGTGTATACTTCCATTGAAAAAGAATATACACATCAGAACAATTTGGTAACAACTCATAAATTCACTTTATACTTTACCCAAGGGAATCGACGAATCATAATATCTGGTGCATCAGATAAAATCGCAAGAGAAACATTTCATGCTCTTTTGTGTGCTCATGCATTTTAGAGAAAACCGAAATCTGCTCAAAGATGAAAGTCGATGAGCACTCCTCACTTCTGCGAAGGACTAACTGGAAGCATCAGTATCATGTTCAAAAATCTCTTATGTACTCAAAAGGCAATGACATAAAGAGGTTAATGAGTAGCATGGAAATGTATACGACCACGCAGCATAGAGGGCCTGTAAACCATTTTTCTAGATTCTGATAAATCACCTGGTTCCTCGGTCCAACAAGCTATCCTGAGAAGTTGATATTATAATGTATAAATATTTAACAATAGCAAAAAGCTGAATTCATAGGTTGTAATCACAAAAGAAAAAATAAATACTCGCACAAGTTATAACCAGATAATTTGTTCCAACATCCAAGTAGGTCTATTTGCTGCAATGGAATAATTGAACCAGCAATAGCATGCGGGTTAAGAGAATGATTGGGGAAGGAAGAGTCAGTCATTAGGGAAGAAATAGATCACTGGAGAGCCATTAGAAGAGAAGTAAATCACCAGAGAATCATTAGAAGTAAATCACCAGAGAATCCAGAGAGTAAATCACCAGAGAATCATTAAAAGTGAAGAAATAGATCAGGGAATGTATTATGCAATTAAATCATATCTGCCAGCACCTTGCAACGCACTAAAAGGGAGCTCATGGATTGTCATCACAAAAGAGAATCCTTATATTGAACAAGCCATCATGGGATAGCTTGTTCTGATGTCCAAATAGGCAACTTACTGTAATTAAATAGAAACGACAACTCAACATTTATTACTTTGCAGATTGATATTCGATCCATATGAAAACATTGTGATAACATTTTAATGGCATCTAATTGAGAGAGTGGTAGATAACAAATGGAAAGAGCTATTAGGACTGGAATAGGATAAAGAAGCCGAAAGGACTAAAGAGATAAAGTGGCTATTAAAATATTGCTAAAATTACCAGAATATTTTTAGTTTGCTTTGTAGAATTTATCCCAGTCTACAGAATGCATTTGGTTGTAAAGCCCAGATCAGCAAATTTAACCTCACAATAGCTTCTCAGTCTTTCTAAGAGTTTACCAGGAGCAATAGAGAGACTCAAAACACAGACAACATCCTTTGATTACTCCATCTGCTTTATCTTTCTGTCCTCCTCCTCTGATGCTCATCATCTTCCATTTTGTGATAGCGAGAAGTAGAATCACCATCGCACGTTGATCGTTTGGCGTATCCATGTTTCAAAAGATCATCCTCTTGATCTCTCTCTAATTTGCGCCTCTCAGAGTGCTCCGCATCATATCTTGATTTTCTTTCATGCCTTGGTCTCTCTGCAATTGTCTCGCGTACCCATTTTGCCTCTGATCTCAAAGGCCGGTCATCTTTATTTGCAGACCTAGATGGTGAATCTTGTTTTTCTCCTCTATGCTGCTGCTTCTGTTCTAAAGCATTATGAAGGGGCTTTTTGTTACCCTTTGGGAGATCATATATGTCATGGTCCCATCTTGCATTATCCTTGGGTCCCCAACCTGTGTTTGCACATCTCTGAATTCACAAAAATAGTAGGCACTGGTTAACATATCTTGAGATAAGAAAAATACATACATACATACATCAGAGATGTATATATGATAAATAAAACATACATACATGCATAAATGAGAGAGAAAGAGAGGAGCTAGAATAATTCTAGAAGTAAAATGGGCTTTACTTCAATCTCATCTCTGAAGGTGGGGAATCTAAATAGACGATCGAAACCATTAAACATGATTTAGGATATTTATATATCTAAGGAATCAAATTTACGACTTCATGACATCTTTACCTTGTGATCAAGTGGCATCAAAATGGTGACACTAAAAGTTTCGCTGCCATATTTTAATAACTTGACTAGATAACCCAATTCATAAAACGTACTACACAATGACCACTTTGTGCCTAATGCAATAATTATACAAAAAGACTTCCAAACATTAATAAGCCTATCTTATTTCACACCTGCTCATCATGAGAAAACTTGCATGAAGCTCCTCGATGGCAATCACCACGTTGGTACGCACGACATACACCTCGAGCCTCTCTCCTCTGTTGCTCTTTCTCTTCATCTTCTTCCTCTTTCTTTTTGTAATTACTAACATGATCAACTCTTACAATTCGACCAAGAATTTTAGCCCCATTTAGATTATCTACAACAAATGGACAGATCATATATAACAGTTGATTGATTTTAGTACAAAAAGTAACAGGGTATTGAGTGAACCAGCAAAAAGTACATGCAAAGCAGCTCACCTACAGCAAGAATTGTACTCCTTTGGTCCTCATATGCAAGGAAAGCAAATCCTTTTGACTTTCCAGTACTCTTATCCCTAACAAGATTAACATCAACGATCTCCCCATATCTGAAAATTCCACAACACCAAACATGCTTTCAGTTGATAATAACAGAATGTCATAAGCGAAAGTAGGAGAACAGAGATATGGAAAACAACGTAAATTTGATATTATCATTAGTGACATTATCATGTGAGAAAGTAGGAGAACTAGTCAACAAGTAGACACATTTCTTTAATCATTCCTTTCAAGCAAACACAAATGCAAATAATGTAATGGTGGATGCAAACATTAATTTAGTCATTATAAGTTACAAGCTTGGCATTTGAAACCCGTAAGGTAGACTTTGTCCATCGTCAAATAGATCCATCCACATGTTGTTGGCTCTTTCTTGCCAGGATTGTATCACCTCCAACTAATGCTTGTTCCTCAAAAGTACAAAGGAAGTTACTTGAAATTCCCAAAGAAAACATTTTGTCGGCCTTACACGGATTAAACCAGGGTTTTGGTGCAAACTTCATACTAGATATATTAGTTACATATGCATTGGTTGATTGTAGGAACAAGCAGATCTATCTTTCTTTTCTTCTTCTTCTTCCTCTTCTTTTTTTCCCCAGAAAGAGATCTTGTCTGAAACACGAACTTACAAACAGAAACGACAGCAAGGTAAGTGTCAGAAGTAAAACAGGGAGCACTGGAGCAGGCGTTCAAGTTCTCCGATACTGCAAAAGATATTGGTAGAGATGGGTGGTTGTTCTAAACTCACACTTCATCAGATTTTTCTTCTTCTTCTTCTTCTTCTTCTTCTTAAACTTATTTGGACTGGGCTGTTTGAAATTTGAATGACAGTATGATGATAAAGAGCATTAGCTGACCTCCTACTGAAATTTGATGCTATCAGAGAGTGCGATCTAACCCGGTAAAACAAACACATAAAGCAGAAGCAATGTAAGTACGTAAAGTGAGTTATGGATGATGAATAGCAAAATTATGTAGGAAGAGGAAAGCAAGTAGGAAGAGAGGAGGGGCGGCATGCATTACTGGGCGAAGACGGCGAGGAGGTCGCCTTCGGTGAGGTCGAAGGGGATGCCGCCGACGAAGATGTAGGCGGAGTCCTTGTACTCGGCATGCCAAGACGCCTCGTCCGATATCCCTAAAGCCGCCTCCCTCGAATTGATCTTCTGCGTCCGCTTCACCAGCGTCAGAGGATTCATCTCTCTCTCTCTCTATCTATCTCTCTCTCTCTCTCTCCGTCCCTTCCGACCAAACAAACTCAATCAGCCTTCAATCTTCCTTTGCAGTGATCGCGGTGAGGGTCGCCCACACTGATAGGGTTGCAACGTGGGCCGTGCTCGGCAGGGACGGTCCACATTACCCGGCCGATTCGAGCCAGAGTCGGTCTGGTCCGACCCGATTATAAATCCAGGCCAGGCCGTGCCCGCCCGTTTTCTCAGAGAAGAAGGCCCGGCCCAGCCCCAGGCCGGGCTCCCAACCATCTTTTGTTATATTTTTTTTAAAAAAAAATTAAGAAAAAAAGACAACTAATTTTTAAATTATACCTTTTTGACTAATAGTTTTTAATTTATACAACTATATCTATTTTTTTTAAAAATATTTTAAAAATTTTACAAGTTTTTTAAAAAACTACAATACTAACAATAAAGTCAACTTTATAATATTATTAATTTTTAGTTCTTGATCAAAATGTTCTCTCTAATAGTTAAATTTTTGAATGTTAGTGAGTACATTGTAGTCATTTTAACCAAAAAGATGCCTTTTCTTTTTGCCCTTTCTTTTAAAAATAAAGCCAATTTGTATAAAAAAATCCACAAATTTTGAGTTTTTGCAAAATTGGGTCGTCTTTTTCGATTTTGTAGATTCGGTTCGAATTTTCAGTAAACTAACTAAAATACCCTTATTACTTTTTCTCTCTCAATTTTTTCTTTCTCTCGTTCATTTTTTTTTCTCTCATCTATTTTTCCTCTCGTTCATTTTTTTTTCTCTCTCCGAAGAAAGCAGTAGAGGCAGAGGCGGAGGAGGAAACGGCCCGCCTCGCCTCTCACCCTCATGCCCTCGCCCTCGCTCGTGCACCCCCCTTCCTCGCCCCTCCAACCTTGGTGAGACCGTGCCGCGACTCTCCTTCTCCACTAGGACACGGTGACGTCGAAGCGTCTCCGACCCTCCTCCACTATCTCCGACGACGACGTTTCTCTCGACCTTCCCTATCCTTCTTGCCCTCTCCTTGTCCTTCCTCCTCCGCTGCCTCCGACGACGATGCTTCTTCGTTGACGCCGATGCTGTGACTGTTGGCGAAGAGGTGTGACCAAAAAAAAATATAGAAAAAGAAAGAAGAAAAAAATAAAGGCCAAAAATTATAAAAAAAGGAAGATGAAGATGAAATTGCACTGTTAAAAAAAATAACATTGTTTAAAAAAATTTACTGTTTTAAATGAAAATTGCACTCTTTAATACAGAAATTACACCCGTTGGGATTAGATTTACACTTTTTAGCACAAAGTTGAATACTTTAGGTAAAATTTACACCATTTCTCTTTCTTTCTTCTTCCTCCAATTTACACCATTTTTTCTTTCTTTTCCTCTTCTTTCCTATTCCTCATTCCTTTCCACTTTTTCCCTCCACCTTATCGTCCCCGACTTCTTGCCGCTCCCCTCCTCCACCGCCACCGCCACCAAGCAGGTGGTGGAGGACTACGTCTCGGCGCTCTCTATCGCCGCCTCCGCCACGGACGCGACCCACCCCCTGTGGGAACTCCACATCCTCAACCTCCCCACCTCCTCCACCGCCGCCTCCGGCGTGCTCCGCGCCCACCACTCCCTCGGCGACGGCGCCTCCCTCACCTCCCTCCTCCTTGCCTATACCCGCCGCGTTGACAACCCCTCCGCCCTCCCCTCCCTCTCGCCTTCACCCTCGCCCTCGCCCTCGCCCTCACCATGGCCGTGGCCGCGGCCTCCTAGGCCTCCTCATCTAGCTCTGGTCCTTGCTTGCCATGGTGTGGCACACCCTCGTCGACGCCGCGCTCTTTGCCGCAACCGCCGCGTTCCTCGCCGACTCGCCCACGCCGCTCAAGGCCCCGCCCTCACCCCCCGAGGACCTCCGCGGCGTCGGGCACCGCTGCAAGCACTTCGTCCACCGCACCACCAGCCTCGACGACGTCAAGCGCGTCAAGAATGCCATGGGCTACGTGAGAGCTCTCCCCTTCCCTCTCCCATCCATCACCCTCTCAATCTAGGGCTTTTACTTTTTACTGCGAATTTTGTTGGTGATCGATGAATGCGTGGCGATTAATCCAAATTTTGATTGATCTCTTCTTTGTTTACTACTAGACCGTGAATAATGTGTTGGTGGGAGTTACATCGACGGGCTTTTATCATTACCTCAGCAGGAAATTTGGAGGGAGAAAGTGAAGAGGAAGGAGGAAGAAGATGAAGAGAAAGAAAATTAGTGTAAATTGGAGGAAGAAAAAGGAAAAGAGAAATCGTGTGAATTTCACCTAAAGAGTGCAACTTTGTGCTAAAAAGTATAAATCATTCCAAAGAGTCTAATTTCTGCCTTAAAGAGTATAATTTTTATTTAAAATACTGCAATTTTTTTTTAAAATAGTGTAATTTTATTTTAACAATATAATTTTATCTTCATCTTCCTTCTATAATTTTTTACCTTAATTTTTTTTTCTTCTTCATTTTTCTATATTTTTTTTTGTCACGCCTCTCCGCCAACGGCCACGGCACCGGCGACAACACCGCTAAGGACCCACCGGCGACAACACCGCTCCAAGGCTGTAGTGCCGTAGCGACCTCCGTGGCGTCGTTGTCGGCGTCGGTGGAGAAGCATCGACGTCGGAGGCAGCGGAGGAGGCGCAAGAGCAAGGAGAAGGAGAGGGCGAGAAGGGCGAGGAAGGGCGAGAAAAGGCGAGAGAGACGTCGTTGTCGAAGACGGTGGAGAAGGGTCGGAGAGGGAAAAAAAAATAGTCGTGATGCAGCCTTGGCGAGGTCAGAGGCAAGGAAGGCTAGGTGTGCGCGAGGGAAGGCAAGGGCATGAGGGTGAGAGGCGAGGCGGGTCGTTTCCTCTTCCGTCTCTGCCTCCGCTGCCTTTTTTGGAGAGAGAAAAAAATGAACGAGAGAAGAAAAAAAAAAAAAAAAAAGAGAAAAGAGAAAAAGTAATAAAGGTATTTTGGTTAGTTTACTGAAAATTCGGACCGAATATGCAAAATCGAAAAAAGGGCCCAGTTTTGCAAAAACTCAAAATTTGTGAATTTTTTATGCAAATTGGCCAAAAAAAAAGAAGGAAAAAAGTGTCTTTTTAAAAAAAATGAAAAAAAACAACAACTTGTCGGATCGTTGGCGCTAACCATTAATTCCAAAAGCTCGAGCTGTTAGAAATACGCAACCAATTCACTTAAAGCGTACAGAAATAGCGCCCACGGGTCTTGATTATGATTCGGCCCACCTGGCCTCACGCCACTTCGAACATGACTCGGCCCAACCCAGCCTCACGTCATTTCGAACATGACTCGGCCCACATGGCCTCCCGCCACAGGGCAGGATGCTGGCCCATTTAAGCCAACACAACTAACCACATATTTCTCAATCCAATGACACTAAAAAACTAATAGCACCAATAGCTGGGTGCTATTGATAATATTCTAATCTAGTTCACATATGTGTGTGTGTATATATATATATATATATACTATAGAGAGAGAGAGAGAGAGCTAGGCTGGAATACTATCGGTAGCACGAAGGCCTCTGTACTACCAAGTTGTTTTCAATGATGTGACTTCCAAATCGACGATCGGCTCTGTTAGACTTGATCTACACTATTAAAAGTATTTGAAAATTAAATTTCATAATTTTTCAGTATCATTTACCTATCAAACAAGTTCTCTAAAAATGAACGACTGAAAATAAAAATTTCATAAAAAATAATGATAAAAGATTTGAATTTAAGATCTAAATAGTGAAAAAAAATTCATGTAAAAATTTCATTAAATTTTGATTGTTTTACACCGTTAAATTCACAAACGCATCACATCTATCATTAATATTGTCAATTTTGAGATCTTTTGATCACTAGCCAAATGATGTCAAAAAATTATAAAATTTAGTTTTCAAATACTTTTAATAGTGTAAATCAAGTCTAACGAAACTTATCGTCGATTTGGAAGTCGCATCATTGATCCGTGCTACTGATAATACCAAGCTATCGGTGCTATTAGATTTTCGATCCTTAGATGAAGGTGACTCATTATTTCGATGAATCATTTCTTCAGAGAGGAGAAGATTCTATAAACACTTACTCAAAAAACCACCCAGCCGGACTCTCTCTCTCTCTCTCTATATATATATATGGTATTTTATAACTAAGTGATTTTAGTTAATAAAATTTAAAATTTTATTTACGGTAGATCTGAGTCCGAGGTAACAGGATGCGGCGCGCAGGGAGAGAGAGAGAGAGAGAGAGAGAGAGAGAAAGAAAAGAGGGGCTCCTGCTGAGTGCTAATCGCATAGAAAGCACAAACATCAAAATTCTTCAGTTGATTTCACTGTCTTAATTTACTGTACGACTAATTTATAAAAATAACTTATATTCATAAATTTAAGTTCGTTAAATAATTTGAATGTAGATTGACTTAAATAGGATTGTAGAATGATAACTTAATTTAGTATTATGTGTCAGAATATACCATATAAGATTAAATTTTGTAATATTACTAAATTGTATAAGTTTTAAAATTTATAATGGTTCTATAGTATTGCGCAAGTAACAAAAAAAAAAAAGAAAAAGAAAAAGAAAAAAAGAAAGAGAATTATGAATATACCACTTGAGCATAATATATATTCAATTCAATATTTTTTTCCCTATACCGATGTCAAAAGCACATGCAGGACAATCTTATATCCTAAAAGCCATTATTCTAAATCTAATAGAAATCTATAAAAATGAATGAAAGCTTTTGATATAAAAAATATTATGTTTAATATAAAACTGAAGGGGAAAAAAAGGTTCGCGCTACTGCTTTTAACTTGCCAGTTGCAGGGTTGCTTGTTAGTCAGATAAAATCACCCGCAATCTCACGATAAGCATTTCTCTACACAAATTCATGATCAGTTGATGATAGCTGGCGGTAAAGTCACTGCGCAAGTATCTGATCATATCTGCTTACATGTTTATCGCCAGTCGGCCAAGACAGGGAGTCACCGTTTCTGATAGTTGATGTATTTGATGGAAGCAGCATATACACTAAAGAAAAACAGGGAGAATCCTGCAAGGACCAATATGGTAACGCCCGTCATTCCAGATTCAAAGCCAAGGTAGTGCTGCAGATACTCCTTTACTGTGCCATCAAAACCAGGCCCAAGTAATCTGGTCTCCACATCACCTAACTGCGATGTAATAATACCTCGTAGGGTCCACGCTACTGGGCACACATAATAAAACCATATCCACCAACCAGGGATGTTCTGCAGAGAAAAAAAAAATCAACAATTTGGTATTTGTTAGCAAGGATTTAGATGCTCGTCGGCATGGGTCGTATCCACCGTGTCGTGTCATGTCAATTGGCACGTACAACCCTCGTGCCGATTGCATCATTCAAAACCTTTTATTCTTTAAATTAGTAAGTATTTTTTTTTCTATAAAGTTCAAAATATTTAATAAAAATACATAATAAACAGTTAGAGTATTTTGTTGCTAAAGAAAATAAATAGTTTATGCCATTATATGTCGACGCACTTATATTTTTTGTGACTAGCACGCATCAGCACGGTTCTGCACGCATCATGTCGTACCGTGCTAGCAAGTTTTCGGTACGATCCCGTGCCACAGCAGTTAAATCCTTACTTATTAGATAGTATTGAATTGCCTAGTTGCTTAATATATACAAGTATTGAATTGCCCAGTTGCTTAATATATATATATATATATATATATATAGAGAGAGAGAGAGAGAGAGAGAGAGAGAGAGAGAGTCCGGCTGCTATGCTATCGATAGCACCAAGCACTTGGTGCTATCAAGTTTTCTGCCGTTAGATTAACCACTTTGATTATTTTTACCCGTTAGATTATACTATTCAACCAACCACCCACTCAACCCTAGGGGGTCCACATCATTCTAACCACACATTTCTCAATCCAATGACTAAAAAACTAATAGCACCAACAACTTGGTGCTATTGATAGTATTCCAATCTAGTTCTATATATATATGTATAGAGAGAGAGAGAGAGAGAGTCCATAATCCGATAAAGGACAGGAATCTTCAGCCGAGAGTTCTTTTACCTAAGGTTCACTTTATGTTTGTAACTTTTTCACCGTTAGATTTAACCCTTTGATCATTTCCACCTATTAAATTATACTATTCAACCAACCACCCACTTAACCCTAGGGGACCACTATCATCCTACCCGCACACCTCTTAATCCAAGAGCTACAAACCTACAAGCACCAATAACTACTTTTAAAAGCATAGGAGCGCAATTCTCTCTCTCTCTCTCTCTCTCTATATATATATATATGACCATCCAGCTCAAAAAGAGATGAAACAATTATATCATCAGTAACTGCTGTGTAAAATATCATTGTTTTCACATCATAGCTTGCAAAAACACTGAATAGAAGCAGAATATTGTTTACCTGGGCGTGGGATTTGAGCAAACCATCTGAAAAATCAAAAAACTTAGAGAAGCAAAACCTTTAATAAGGATTTTGTGCAACTTACAGGTTTAGGAACCAGAAAACCAGATAAAAGGTTCCATAAGGAATAGAAAGCTGATGAGACAACAGCTGCTAGATGCTGAGATGGAGTCAAGCCGATAGCCATCATTCCATAGAATGTAAAGTATGCAAATGTCAAGAACATGAAAACAAGGTATAGCAGAAATTTACCTGCATCAGAATCCACATTGAGCATTCAAGGTTAAGGATTTGAAGGTATACCATATGCCAGCAAAATTTAACACAGCAAAGAATGTAAGTATAAAAAGGTAGGCTATCTATTCAAAAAAATAGCTTTTTCCTTCAACATTGCAAATATTTTAAGGACATAAAACTCTAATATGAAAATAGGTTGGCTCTTACTTATTGCCCTTTCATAATTGACCATGAAGTACGTAATGGTACCAAATATTAATGTTTGTGCGACAATGTAAGGGATCTCCACAAGCCCCTGCTTATGTGAGAGAAAAGTACTAATTGTTAGGTAGTAATTAAAGAAATTAACAGAATTTGCCCACACATTTGTACTAACCTGTGCTGCTGCATATGGAAATGAAGAATACATTCTAGCTGCTGTTTCTCTATAGTACACTGTCCTCTCAACTGATACCACAGGCTGTACAGATGAAGAATTATTTACTCCAAGAAATAGGCATGCAGCATAAAGAGCCCCCATAACAACAAACAAGTCCTGTGTTGTTTCCCTGCAAAAGAGTTGCAGTTCCAAATGGATAATGGACTCCAAATAGACAGCAATCATTTTATAGAATGGGAGGAGAAAAGTGGGAAGTCTAACACTAACTTCGCCAAGCAATCTAAATTATTAACCAATGTATGATTTATTTAATAAAAAGAGTCATTTTGAGTTTTCTTTTCAGTTTTTACCAATTTACTTACGACATAAAAGTTGAGAATAGATCAAGAAGTAAATTTGAGAAATGAAGCAACAAGGTGACAGCAGTGTAAAGTAAATGATCAAAATAAGCAAGAGAAGAAACAGAAAATAAGTATAAAAGAAAATAATCAAGTCAAAAAAATAGAAATAGAGGTAGCAACTTCAATAAAATGAAGTAAACAAAAGCATGACATTCAGAATACCTTTTTGAACCAACATTCCAAAAGATTGAACCAAAAATCAAAGCAGCCATTGTTGTGAAGAATAACCGCACAACATTGTATTGTGGACTTCTCCAGTATATAAGATTTTGTTTCTGATAGCAGACTTTGAATTGAGTTAAACTATCCTGTGGAAATTCTGAAGAGAATTTCAAAGGTTCTGTGCCAGTAGGAGGAATACTTAATTCTTGAATTAAAGCATCAACTTCCCTGACACAAGAAACAATTTCTTTTGAGTTGTGATGAGCTAATTCAATTACATAAATGTTACAGTAAGGAGGATCAAAAATTATTGATGTTAGTAAGTAAAGAATCACCTGAACTGGTCTGAGTTTCTATATACAGTAGCAAAGTCTAGACCAAGCCTTTCTTCACATGCTTGTGTACTGACTTCAAGCATCCAAGTTGCTGGATTATAACCGTCTGGTATAGCAGGAACTCCTGGGATTGCCTACACAAAAGAAGTCCTCATGCTGATTAGTCAATAGATTAATAAGGCACCAAATGATCAGGGTCCTATGTTTCATTGATCATCTACAAATGTCGACAAAAATGATGTTTTAGGTGAATGACCCTAAAGTTGAAGCAATCAGAAACAGAACTGCCATTTTCAGAAGCCATGGACGGCGAAATTAATTGGCAAGTCAGAAATTAGAAAAGCATGTTAAGGGAGCATTTGTACTAATGTATTTACATTTCAGCAGTGACTCTAGAGAACCGACCGTCCCTAGAGCAAGTGGCAAAGGACTTGGTGGTTGATACCCGAGGTCCCAAGTTCGAATCCTAGTTGATTCACATTTCTAGCAGTAACTCTAGAGAGAGTACAAACATTAGTTTTGCCATCAAACACGACAATGCTTGGAGATTCATTGCCTACTCATGGGATCGATTCCTAGAAACCCTTTGGAAAGTCCAAAGTCACCTTATGGGATTTACACAAATCATCATGGTCGATGGAAGAACAAATGTTTCTACCCTTACTAATCTCAGCTACAGTAGAATTGCACTTAGGCCTTGTTTAAATATCGGAATAAGATATCCAATGATAACTTATTCCATATAAAGATTTTCTTGTGTATTGGAAGTTAGTTGTTTGATTTTTACTCCTTGAAGAGTCTTAGCATCTAGGATTTGGTCCAAAAAACAACTTGAAGGTCCAATATGGTATTCATCTTAAACATTTGATCAAACTCCTCATCTATCAAATACTGCATGCTTCTTGAGTAAATCAAAAGGATATAACAAATAAGATATTCCTGTATCCAAACAGGGCCTTAGTCAAACCAAGAATTCCCTTAGGTGAAGCAATCTCTTGTACTAAACAGACAAAACCAAGTTATGGTAGCAAAGCAGAGTTCAAAATAGTGAAATACTATAGCTGGGTAACGGACCATTGCAGCAATAGTGATTTAAAAACACGCTATTCAGGACTGGCCCTGCTGGGAATTCTACATTTAAGCTGAGTGCAGTCGTTCAAGAATAATAGATTGTTCAACAAAATTTCCTAAGCAGCTTACAATGTAGCTAGAAGCAGAAGTTCCAAATTAAATCTTCTACTTTGGTATTCCAGTAGCCCCACTTCTTCTTCCGCTCCAGCAAGAAACTCTAATACTTTTTTTTTTTCTTTTTGTTTCCTTTTTTCTTTTTTGGCCAGTGTTTTACTTCTAATTCTCCAAGTAGAGAGATGTTCTGAAAGCTGGCTCAAACAAGTAATTTGCTTAAGCTGCTAAGAATGGGCAAATGCATCTTTAGGTTAAAACAATTCCCAGGACACAGCCCCTAATCACGAGACTTGTATGACCAGTCTTACCTCCCTCCAGGTCACTTAGCAGAAGTACTATACACTAGAATATAAACTCACAGATCTAATAAAATGTTAAAAATAAAATGACTAGATTGTTTTAGAGGATTGTAGTGTAGTTTCCAATTGTATTTATAACCAAATCAAAATGTAGGATAATGTTATCTGGTTCTGGTTAAAAAGTAATCCAATTGTATGCTATCTCCGAATTAGCACTTTCTAAGCATTCAAATTCTCCCTCCTCCTATCTGGGTTATTGGGATTGATATGGTAAGGGGTAAATCCGATCGAACTGCCATTCAGAAAAGAGGGATTCTTCCGAAGTACTTAACCCCCTAAAGCTCCCCCGCCAGTACGTGCAGTGGTAATTCCTAAAAAGCAAAAGCTGATGTGGTGAGTTTTATACGAACGCTATGCCAAACAGTCCTGGGAACCTATGGATGATTGAATAAGGATTTAAGTGCCCATCGGCACAGACTGTAGCACAGACTGTATCTATCGTGTTGTATCGTGCCAATAAGATACCGGCACGCTACAGCCCTTGTGCCAATGATACAGCTCAAAACCCTCTATTCATCAAATTAGTAAGTAATTTTTTCAATAAAGTTCAAAAGAATTGATAAAGATACATAATATACTGTTAGAATATTTTGTTGCTAAAGAAAATAAATATTTCATGCCATTATGTGTTGGTACATATGTATTTTTTGTGATTGGCACGCATCGGCATGGCCCGGTACGCAATGTGCCGTACCGTGTCGACAAGTTTCCGGCACAACCCCGTGTCACGGCACTTAAATCCATAGTATTGATCCTTCACAATGGAAATCCCCTCGCCTCAAAGTGAAAGAATCCATCCTCCCTGGCAGGCGCGAAGGAGTTCGATATCCATCTAAATAGAAGAGAGAGTCTAATTTCACATCTCCTAGGAGCACTGAGTATAAAGTGTAAGTTTTTGTTGTCTTAGCTAGGCTAAAGTATCCTGTGGTTTCTCGATGCCAACCACACATAGGAATGCCATCAACTAGGGTGCTATTTGCCATTAACTGTTTGCTGGCTGGCCGCAGGTTTGCCTGAGGGTTGACCACAAACCCTAGCATTGCTGGAGGCTACTTCAAAGCCACAACACATTAATTTAAGGGCTTTCAAACAGGTGACTAAACCATTCAAGGATTGTCATAATCGGTGCTAACCCTGGTTCTGTCATGAATCCAGAATATTGATTTTCATGATCGGATCCAGGATACTTTATGCGCTGTGCGGGTCAATACGCAACCTTCTCCACAAAGATGCCAATGCAGGCTGAGAAAGCAACTCTACTGGCAACACCAACTTGACTTCTTACCTATCAAACCTTTTGGAACAGATTGTGAAAAAGGTATGAAATAGAAAGATGAAAAAGGCTTCAAGGCGTGTAGCAATGCCACTTTCCTTAAGGCTTAATCCGTCCCACCGTTCAATCAATTTGGTGTGCACCGGGTCAACGAACAGCCTCCCAGGATACAATGAAGCATAAACCTCAACTGCGTTTGCACACACGAAGTCGAGCCTTTGAGCACTCACTCGAAAACAAGAATGGAATTATTATGAATAGAGACTTAAACTCTTCAATTATTTCATCTTATGTTTCTGCAACCAACGCTGTGGACTTATATAGACCACAAACGGGTGCTTCATGAAGTGACTATTCATGAACGGGTGTTTCATGAAGTGGCCCTTCAATTGTGACTTTTCATTTGATCAAAACTACCAATTAATTTTATGAGTCAAGTTCAATGAATATAAGAATTAATTCCAACGGACATATACTCGAAGAGACACACTATAAAGATGTGTCTTTTCATGTCATATCCTTTCACTAAAAGTCACATCCTTTCATTAGAGTTGCATCCACTCACTAAGGGTTGCATCCATTCACTAAAAATCAATAAACAAAATATATTATTTTAAAATTTTCCTTACAAAACCTGTCCAAGCTAAGCCGGGAACACTTTGGCGTGAACACCCATCCGAACAAGTAGGGTCGATCAGTTAAACCAGTTCGTAATTAACTTTACAACTGCTAATCAATTTTGAGATTTATCACATAGCTATCAACACTAGTTTGAATGCATATGATCTGCCTATCTTAAAATGATGAGAGTACACACAGAAAAATGATGGATCATACATAAGTTACCTGAAAGTAATCAATCAAATTCTGTGAGTTGACACCCAACAAACCTCCATATATGACACGGCCACCTCGCTTCATAAGAAGAAGCTGCATTGGAAGATTAGAAGTTATGGGTAACAACAGGTTGAAAAACGTAGAAATATTATGCAACTCCATATGAATATTAATAAAATTCATGAAAGAAGCGGTAGCATGCTACCTTTTCTCACACAAAATTAAAAAAAAAAAAAAAATCGTGAAAGAACAAAGGCCATTTTCCTCAAATAAAAGGCAAAAAGAAAAAAAGAGAAAGAACAAATCAACCTCATCAAATGCTTCAAAAATATCGATACTTGGTTGGTGTATGGTGCAAACGACAGTTCTTCCTGTGTCAACAGTGTTACGTACTGTACGCATCACAATTGCAGCTGCTCGTGCATCTAAACCAGATGTTGGTTCATCCATAAAAATAATAGAAGGATTAGCGACCAGTTCAACTGCAATAGTAAGGCGCTTTCTCTGTTCTGTTGATAGCCCACTACTCCCAGGCATTCCTACCAGTGCGTGACGCAGTTGATCAAGCTCCACAAGTGCCATTACTTCCTCAACAAATGCCTGCAAAGCAGGGTATAATTATGGTTCATGATTCAACAGATAACTAACCTGCAAAGTTACAAATAGAGTATCACAGCTAACTTGTCTATTTTCTTTGCTAATGTCTTTTGGAAGGCGAAGACTTGAAGAGAACCAGAGAGACTCTTCAACTGTTACTTGAGGCGAATGTATATCATTTTGCTCAACATATCCTGATATTCTAGCAAATGTTCTCTGTTCTTTAGCATGTCCTGATATCCTTATATCACCTTCTATACATCCACCAGTTTTCCTACCAGCAAGAACATCCATAAGTGTGGTCTTCCCAGCGCCGCTTGAGCCAACCAGTGCAGTCAAGACATGTGGCCTGAACACCCCACTCACATTAGACAGTAGTTGTAACCGTTTTTCAGGCACTCCTTTTGTTCTCATTTCCTATGTTCAAAAAAAAGATATTTTATCAAAAACGAAAACTTAACCTTACTATGGAGCAAAACAAACAATCGCACCAACCTTTGGCACATCAACAAAGTAATTGACGTTATGGAATGTCATGGATGATGGCTGAAATGGGAGAATCATTCCTCTTTTATGTGTATCAGCATTGTGTCCTTGCATGCTATTTCTTACTGCAAATTCCAAGTGTTAGATTCGCTGTTGAATGCTAAAGTTACATATTAATATGCATGTGATCGGCATATATTGGACCCTTGGATCACTGAATTCTTATCTTCAGTAGAATGTAAGACCCGCATGAAAAAAGTGTCTTTTTCTTCTTTTGGACTAAAAAAAGGAGTAAAATCGTGCTGCTTTTGATCTCCAAAACATGTGTTGCTTCTAAAATACAAGGAAATCACCTTCAGCTCTCCTTTCAACGTTAGCACCAAGAGTGTCTTCATCCGTCTTTCCAGCAGAATCAGACAGGATCACTGCCTGTGCTTTCCTTAGTGCTTCAGTAATAATGTAAATGAGGTCAGAAATCCTAATAATCATGGTATAAGACTAATGAGTAAAAGAAAGGTTCAAGCATATCAAGTTGAAACGGTAAAAACTATAAGCTGCCGTAGGTAAGTTCAGGAGCTCCTGAATAGACAAGTTTAGGAGGTTCGGAGACTTACGCTTAAGATATGCCAATGCAAGAGTAAAAAGTACATTGAAAAGGATAGAATAAGCTAATAAAACACCAACGCCTAGCCAATACCAGTACTTCTGGGTGGGAAGACTATGCAAATGTAGTACATTTTCACCAACTGTACTATTTCCATAAGCAGACCTCTGTCATTCAATAGAAGAAAGAAAAAGAATATCAATTTGGTTCCCCTTACTTTAAGAAGGCAAAGAGGGAAGATAAAAGGAACACACCCCAGCCCATCTAGAGGAAGTGAACTCATTAACCGAAATTGCACGTTGTCCATATGTCAATGGTGAAACCCAGAAAGCCCAAATCCACCATGGTTTGATTTCAGCTGGATGAAATCAGAGTGTAGAAATCAAGTTTAGAAATCAAAATAAGGGGACGTTAGAATGATAAATCTGTCATTGTTTATCATCCATAAAATATGTTATGGGGAAATTGACATCAAGCAAGCCATTCAGATGGACGGCTTCATTACATATCTATACACTTTTAACAGAATATGAATACTAACCCTTGGGAACTATAAATCCTCCCAACAGAAAAATAGCTAACAAAGCCGCAGATCCAAATGTGTTGGCAACAATTATATCTCGTGCAATAGCTCCCATCATCCGGAAGAGTCCCAATGCCATTTGGTGTATAGAAAAGAGTAACAACATGAAACGAAAGAACCTGCAATATTCCAAAATTTTTCGAGGTTGATAATACAAAAATAATAGATAAAACATGAAGGATGAGATCGCATCTTTTTACCTGCCAATGCTTGGTGCAAAGCCTACTGTATAATACACAACACAAGACCAAACAACGGCTTCAACAATGGAATAAGGAACACGTAATATCCAACTAGGAATTGAGAAGGCCCAAGCAGGATGAAAGAAATTATCTCTCTGCTTATAGAACACCGGAAGTCGAGATATTGTAATCGGTAGCTCAGAAAATCCATTGAACATCATATGCACCAGTCCAAAAAATAAACAAGATAGATACAGATTTCCATTTATCTCATCAACAGGATGTATCCTTGTACGGAGAAACATCGTGCATGTGATAAACCCAACAGAAGCAACCTGCATTAAGTGCCATTCATGTATGGGTGGATTTCAGCCACAAAGCTAAAATATCAGTTACTGAAATAAATGGGAAAAAAAGTTGAGACTTTTTATTTGAGGTTTGAAGTCAAGCGAGACTAGGAGCTTACAAAGATTCAAACCAAGAACATGAGCATACGACCTGGTTATTTGCATGTAATCTAATCTACCATTTTCAACATGTAAAGGTCCTCAATTTGATTTGTACATTTGTGGAGTAGGCTTGTCACAACCGCTAGTCTAGTGATGCTTCATATGCATCTCAAAGTACATTGTGATGTAATCAAGAATATAAAAATGATAGCCATACGAAATGACTAAATTAATGTAAGTCAAGTGAATGACATAAGAAACCTAAACAAAAAAACCATATTACGTACTTGGCATGTTCTGAAAATGTAGAGGAAGCGATGTCGACTTATAAGAAGAAGTTCACGGGAGAAGCACACTTTTAGAAGGTCCAATTTAGATATAGCAAACTTCGTGCTGGCAAGGGCTGATGTGAGGAATTTCCTATCATCATTAGAAGTAGATAAGGTGAACTCCATAGATTTCCCATATGTAGATTCTTTGAAACATTGGGCTATCTTTGAAACAGAAATAAACTCGTATGGTTTTGAACAGTTGGACCAGTACTGAGCTTGATCATTTCTAGAGGTAACCTGAAGTTACAGAAAATTAGAGTTTCCAGAAGCAAAAATAAGAACTTATATAAATCTAGGATATATGTACATCCTGGTGTATTTTCAAAGATATACATTTGGTTCAAAGAGTAAATACAAATTAAATGAGCACAAGAGATGTTCAGAAGTTACAAAGCAATACCTCTTGAAGAAAGTCAGCCACTCCCTTGCGAGGAGGTAATGAAAAGCCTAATGATTCAAAGAATCCAACCACATGTTTTGTGGGACCTTGATAAATGATATGTCCTTCTGACAATAGTATTAGGTCATCAAAAAGATCAAATGTCTCAGGTGCAGGCTGCAGAAGGGACATCATCACGGTGGCCTCCATCTGGTGAACAAAGTTCCTCATGCACTTCACAATTTGGAAGGTTGTAGAGCTGTCAAGTCCTGTAGATATTTCATCCATGAAAAGCGTTTTTCTTGGGCCGACTATCATTTCACCTAAAGGTGGAATGCAAAAAAAAATTGTCCAGAATTAGAGTATTAGCTTCACAGTAGAAGGATTTGAATCATGAAACCAAGTAATTTCCTCAACGGGCAATAAAAGAAAATGCAAAAAATTAAATAAAATAAATGGTAAAATAGGAAATACAAAAGTTGCTCGGTGTGACGCGCCGCTTCTCAGGGGGTCACCCATCCTAGAACTACTCTAACCCTAGCATTCTTAACCCTCTTAGCCTCTTGGACTTAGCCACTGTCCAAAATACTACAGCCAAGTTAAGAGACTTAGTCCTGTTATACCTTATATATATGACTATTCCAAATCAAGGGGGTGCCACACTCGGGATTGATATTACATGGTTGAATGTTCTTAATATTCTTCATATAGTCAAAAAAAATGTCAGTAATGGAAGCATAGCAATTGTTTAACAATTAAATTTAGAGTTTGACAGAAAAAAAAGCTGAATAGAAGTCAGAAAGCCCATCAATATGAAATGGTTGAAGAAAGTTATCATAAAGAGTTATATAATAAATAATATATGCAGTTACAAAAACAATCCATACGAATAAAAAGTTATAACAACAACCTGTTGTCACTCGCTTTTTCTGGCCACCTGATACACCCCTAACCATATCACTACCAACTTGGGTATCAGCACATATATCAAGACCGAGTACCTTTAGGATATAATCTGCTACAAGATTGTGCCTTTTGCCACCAACAGAAGCAACCTATTCACCACATTCATTTCAAAATTTTGTTAAGTGAATAGTAATAGATTAACACATCAGCGAATTACGAAGAAGACCTTCATAAAAGCATCAATCTCTGGACTGGGACGAATGTTCTTCTCCTTCTCAAGTCTAGACAAATCTTTCAAATAATCTGTAGAATGAGTATTCAATCATAAACAAAGAAGTAGAAGAGATGATTCCATATGATTCCATAATATTTGTTAACAAATAAAATACATGGGAAACATATAATAATTAATGAGCAAGCAGGAAGCATCAGTGGTGCATTTTGAAAAACTAAACCCCTATATTAAAATTAAGAAATATCCTTCTCTAAATGTGAAAGTCTTCAATTTCTTTTGGGGAGCAAAATGCAAGTCTTCAAACAATTTATATAGCTGCTCTTTTAAGGGACTATCGCGTGGTAAGTGGAAAAATTTTGAGCTAGCATGACAGATTGCATGTTTGAGTCTTGAGAGCAGCCAAGAACGTCGCCCAATGCCACTTCTTCGGAACTATAATTAAATAATGGTCATTTCACTTCCCCAACGAAACTCGTAATTCAAAATAATTGTGTCATGTTAAATTTAAGACAGGGAAAGGGGAAAAGAAAGATATAACCCATGCAGAAAAAAAAAGTAACCTTAAAAATTTGTTACTTGAAAACATACACTATATCTATATATTTCTATTAGTTAGAGCCATTTTAACAGACAAGTTTGAAGAAAGACATCTTATGATAAAAAGGGTCCTGACCTTGCCAACTTTCACTTGCACCTTGGCATCTTGCGGCAAAATCAAACGTTTCTCGGACAGTCAACTCTCCAAGATGATTATCGGTCTGGCTAACATAAGCTGATGTTCGTTGTACAAAAAACTCATCGAGAGCACGGCCATTATATGTCACTTGACCACTTTGCTGAAGAAATATGCACAGAGAAGTTTATTAATTATAAGAAGTTACATAATTGTAGGATTTTGGTATTGTTATAATGTACCGGTGCCATTTGCGATTTGGCACAATAAGTGCCATAGCAATATAGTGCGGACAATCGGCATGGTTGACAACATGAGAGAAAGAAAGGAAAAATAATAATAATAATAATAACATGATTTACCTAACTGCATTTTCTTTTTCATATTACTGGTAAGTTTAGCGTAACAATTTATTATAAAAGCTGCCAGCATAGCAACCAAAATTTTTCAAAATTTTTTTCTAGGAAAGTTTAGTTTTATCACCAGAACAAAATGTGCATCCTCATATTCTCATTAACAGCATCCTATAGGATACCCAAAAGTGAGACAAATTATAGCATTACATTTAGGAAATCCTCCCCAAGTTGGATATGCTATAATTTCTCATTCCTCCTTATGATCCCACGAGGCAAAATGAGACATTCTCCTTTTGGGGTAAAAAAAAGAGCTCCAGATTTGCTTGCCTTTAAATTTGGATAACCTACCAGAAATTAGACTTTTCTTGCATTATCTTTATTAAGAATAGAAGGTCTCTCAGCCCATATTTTTTTTTCTTGCTTCAGAAGATTTATTAACATTTATTATAATATAAAATATTAGATGGTTCTACAGTCCACGTAACTCTCTACTGAATTTATATGGATTGGTTTGGAGTACACACTTACAGTACAAAATCTATATGTCAAGGTATTTTATTTTGTTGCAGATTATTCTTTTTTTCTTTCGCGATGAAACAAAAGTAAAGGGTCTCAAAGGAAGAAAAGTAAGATGGTACCTTCAGCTTAGGATCAAGTTTACCAGCAAGAGCCAACAATAATGTGGACTTCCCAGATGCAGGAGGCCCTAACAGCAAAGTCATTCTGCATGCAATCACCATACACAGCAAACAACATAATTAGAGACAAAGCTTGCACAATGGCAGCTACATATCTGGATGTCCAAATAAAGAGAGGGACCACCAAATGCATGATTGTCCTCCAACTTCATATATAAAGACAGTATCCCACTTATTCAGCATGATTCCACTTAATATTGTATGCAACTTTTGAGGAGGAAGAGTTTGTTATCCTCACCTTCCTGGTCGTACAACACCACTAACACTATCCAAAATCGTGAGGGTGTGCTTATTTGAACGCAATATATGCAAGGACGCAAGAAGTTGCTGCAGTAGATAGAAGACTAAATTAGTATGAAAGAGAAGAAACAAATCACATAACTAACTGATCAGTGTATCTCCAAGAAGGTAGGTTACAACTTACAAGCTGCAATTTGTTAAATTGGGAATGGGGTCATCTGAAAGCATCAAACATGTAAAAGTTGCGGAACACTAGACTCAATGATGTGATCAAAGATTCAAGAATGAAATGAAATATTAATATGGAAAGCTTAGGCAAAAGGAATTTGTGTGTATCCAAATAGACATAGAAGGATCAAATCAGTAATCTAATCTACATGACTTGTTTTCCTTGCTACAATTTTGTTAAAAAACATCCATCATTCACATTTTTTTTTCCTCTCTCTTTGCCTAGAGAAGAGCACAATGTGGGGCGATGAGCACATTTAGCTGGACCACTTCATCGTTTTAACTTCGCTTCTTTCTCACCTTTCATTTACTACTAGTAACTTCTTTTTTCACAAACTGGATGAGGAAGCAATTAGTGCAAGATAATATTCACTGCTGGTTATCTACCAAATATTCCTTTATCAACTCCTATTCATATTATCATCCCCTTGTAAAATGCAGCAACTGACAAAACGAGAAGCACAAGCCATTGCAGACATGGTTATTTTGATGAAATACAGCACAGCCAAAGAATTCTTTTTAGCTGAAGTTCCAGACTGAAAAATTCACTAGGTTTAGGATTTTTGTTTGAAGACAAGCACCTATTCTTCTTCTTAATAAATTTTGGGGAGATAATTCTCCCTCTTTCTTCTGAGAAAAAGATAAGAGCACCTATTCAGCATACCTCCACAATGTCGTAGATGTAGTTGGACAGAGTAGGCAACGCCCTTCCGCCGACATGAACATTCGTAGCCACGTTCAGGTTCTGAAATTGTACTTGTACCTTTGGAACCTCCAAACCAACCCTGGTATGTGTGAGATTTCAGCAAAATATTTTCTTCAGTACTCATTCAATTAATAAAATATGCTGCGGTTAAGAACAAAAGAACAGGCGATATATCTTAAATTTCTTTGCCATCGCAGAATATACTAGGAAAAAAACCGAGAAATGAAGGAAAGTTGGGATTGCTTGCAAACGCTCCGCGATGGTGGAGTCCCCTAATCTTAAGAGGAGGACAAGGAGAGGAGGAGGAAAAGAAGACGCGCCATAGAATGTATCGCGCAGATCAAAATCATTATTGATTAAGTAACAGATTCCTGAGAGTTGGCTCAAAAACGAACAAGTTGATAGGGACGAGGGGTTGGCTGGAGGCAGGGGAGGGTGGGAGGGGATTACGCATCGAAACGGCCTTTGATGGCGGCCAAGAGATTGTAGTTGTCCTGCTCGTTGGTGGCGAGGGCGTCGTTGAGGACGAGCTCTCGGGCGCGGCGGTCGAGCTTCCGGACGTCGACGACCTCGAGGGGCGGAACAGCCCTCGCTCTGCTGCTGCTGCGGCCGAGAGAGGCGGAGGCGGAGGCGGAGCTACCGCTGCGTCGCGGGAGAATGGCGAAGTTGCGGCGCTTGAAGGACGGCAGCCTCTCGATCGCCGCCCACAGCAGCTCTGACTCGTCCTCCGCCAACGCGTCCGCATTCGAAGCTCGCGCGAAGTGCTCCCCCGCTTCCTCCACCTCGATCACGAAGTACTCGCTGCCGTCCGTTGCGGCAGCCATCTCTCTCGCCCCACCCCCCACCCCCCCCTTCCTCTTTCCTTTTTCTCCTCCTCCTCCTCCTCCCCCCCTCCTCTTCTCTCTCAGCTGCCGGTCTCNCCCCCCCCCCCCCCCACCCCCCCCTTCCTCTTTCCTTTTTCTCCTCCTCCTCCTCCTCCCCCCCTCCTCTTCTCTCTCAGCTGCCGGTCTCGTCGATCTTCTTCTGCTCCTCCACTTGCGACTGGTTTAAAATAAGCACGATTCGCCCGCTGATCAAAATTTATAGCATTACGTTTGCGTTTGGAAAGAAAGAATGAAGTATCTCCGTCCGCATCTCTATCTCTATCTCTATCTCTATCTCTAACGAGAGAGTGATTTCCTATGCCTCCTGCAAATTTTGAAGAATGCACATCTTTAATAACAGAAATACCCCTTCTAGAAGGTACAAGGTGGAGGCAGAAAAAGGTGAGGCGGGGCCCACCCGTCTCAAACCGCAATGCGCTCCCCTGCTACCCAGGCCCGAAGGAAGCGCACGGTGCGGTGCATCGCTACTCGCTAGCCGATCAATGACAGCATGGCGCGCGAGTTCTTCGCTCACCGTGCAACTCGATCTGGAAATGCCTGGCCGCCTCAAAATTCCCCAACAAGTTGATTTTAACCCGTTCTAATTCTTGGTTTCAATTACAATAATATATATACTGCATACTACACACTACATATAAGTAATAATTTAATGATGAAAAATTTTAGTGCTTGATAAATTTGTACATAGTAGACACTGTTGGTGAAATTTTCAAAATTTTAAAATTTAAATTTTATTTATTAAATTTTGAATTATTTATTTAATATTTATCGTTATTTATTATTTATTATTTTTATTATTTTATTTATTTAATCTTATTTATATATTTTTTTTAGTGAAAAAGAAACCAATGGAATATTCTTCTGTTTCGTTTTGAGCTAAACAGAATCCTGGTCCGCTTTTTTAAAAAAAAAGAGGAAATTTCTTCCTCTTTTCCTTCTCTGTTTAGTGAGAATAGACATAAAGATATTAGATAATTTGTTAATTCTTATTCATTAATTCTTTTATTTTTCATTATTTGAATATTTTTCTTATTCATTGGGTGTTGAAAGAATCTCCGTTAACTTTCTTTACGATTGTGCTCGCAAGAGGAAAAATTTCGGTCGTATCTTGGGGAGTTGTTTCCGGTTAATCCCGCACGTAAGAACGTGAATACGTCTTAGCGCAATACCTCGCATGCTTTCGCATAAGATCAAATCTTTATTTTAATGTTTGCGTTTATTTGTAAGTTCGACTTTATCTTTATCACAAAATTAGTTAGATCTTAACCACCATAGAATTGTCAGTGCGGTATTTTCTCTAACAAACAGAACTTGTAATGCAATTTAAACTTAGAAAGCATACATATTTTTAAAATATCTACTATGTAGGTTTACTTAATCAATAAAAATCATATATTGTATATTTATACTAGTTTAAACGGAGAAGGTTTGATTTGTATTAGATATACACATTGCAATTTATAAGATTTAATCAGATCATAAAACTTAATTTAGCATAAATTTATTTTTAAAAATAATTATATAAAATTGTAGAGTTCACGCATGTCAAAAGATTTTATATTACATTAAATTAGATTAGATTGAACAGAAAATGACTTGATTTAGTTTTAACTATATTAAAATATATTAGATTAGATTCAAGTATGCAAGTTTAATCAATTTAAATTAACATTATTTTCAAATAGTGTGATAAAGATCGTAAATCAAAACCTGTTTGGTACCTTGAATTTAGGACATGTTTGGTTCACCTATTTTAAACTATGGAATCAGAATGGAATTTATTGATTCCGATAGTTGCTGTTTGTTTTATAGGAATCGGATTTCGATTTTCATTCCATTCCAGAATGAAAATGACCAAATTCATTTATGATTCAATCCGATTTTGAATTCCGGATTGACTCATTCCAAAGCAAATTATTCAAAATTCTCTTTCACCAACACCCATCTCCTCTCCCTTCACCACTTTCCTCTTTCTTAATCAAAATCCTCTCTCAACAATTTTAAATTTTCTTTTCGATTTCCATTCCAATAATAAACGAAATATTTTTGAATAATTCGTCATTCCATTTTCCATTCCAAAGTAACTCAATTTTATTTTTCATTGCTATTCCAATCATGAACCAAACATGCTCTTAGATTAAACTGTAATAGGTTAAAATGAAATTAATTTAATTTATTACTAAATATATATTATAACACATTAGATTAGATAACATATATTAAATATCTTAAATTATAGTAGACAATTCATAGTAAATAATTTAAAATTATTTTTAAGTTTTCTTTTATGTAGTATATGTCATATCAAATTAGACATATATAAGATATTTTTGATATTAGATGAGGTAGGGTGCTAATGAAAGATAGCATGGGGAGGATTGTATTTTTTTTGCAGGGAAGAGCTAGAGTCGGTAGATCACTTGTTTGTGGGCCGTGGTACTGTCAAAATGTTATTTGAGGATCTACTACCGAATAAGAGGTTTTTACAAAATTGTTCTTCAACGAATAAGCTTTGGGACGTAAGTAGCTCGAAAGGTGGGGCCTTAGGACGTGGAGAGTTACTGACAATTACTTCTTCTGGATGATCTATCTGATTGAAGCGTAGCATTAGACAGTTTGAAATGAAAAAAGGTTACCATGAGTCAGCTATTAGTGAATATTCGCTCACTTCGTGCCCTCTAGGACACTTTCTGCATATAGTTTTTTTTTTTTTTTTTTCCTGAGGCCGGTTGTCTCACTCTGTAGCTTGATTCATCATTTTAATAAATAAAACGATAGGAATAAATGAAGCGGGTGGCATACTACCTTTTTCTCAAAAATAAATAAATAAATAAAACGATAGCATATTATTTTTTCTCAAAAAAAAAAGATATTAAAGTAGAATATTGATTAAATTACGCATTATTTCCTTGCAATGCAAGCTCAAGTTTTTTATTTAAATCATGTTGATGAACACTAAAAAAATTAAATTTTGTTGTATTGTTTATGATAGGATTATATTAAACTATATGCTTATATCTGTTCCAATTAAAAATAATGTAATTCTAGTATTATACCAGAATTAAAAAATATTTTCCACGACATATATACATATTGATTGAAAGTGGAATAAGAAATATGGTGAAAGGGAAGTAAATACGCGGAGTTAGAGCAAGCTGATCAAACGTAAAGCCCGGCTTGTTTGATCATTAGGCCAGCTAGAGATCAAGCGCAAGTTGATCTGAAGTTTAGCGTGAATAGGTGAGCAGATTTGAATCATAACTCTTCTGAATTAATCTGTTCGGTGAAAATGGGATACTAAATTTCTTTTTTTAAATCAGTTATAAGAGGAGTTTCAAGGTACAATAATTTCTCAATAAGGATATATAAGCGTGACTGCGTGAGTCCGACGACTGATCTCTTTCATCTAACCAAACGTTCACCAGAAAAAACCAGTGAAGTTTAATACTAAAGCTATTTGATGTAGTATGAGCTAATCATGCAGCATGTATTAAGGTAGAATAGCTTATAATTTTATCAATTTTTTAAATTATTTTCATTTTCCGTAACATCTCGAGTCCGTTGTAAGACCTGCCTCCTCTATCTATGGGCTCTACGACTTCAAGCGAAACTTTGGAACGTCTATTGACGGCTAAAAATATTTGCCTGACTGAGAAGAGCATTAATGCAACACTATTATATAGTTGATCGGTTGATCTGTGAACGTCGTAGTGATTTTTGTCTTTTTTTTTCTCTTTCTTTTCTTCCTGCCTATTGTAGAGTTGGTAACTTTCTTACACTTTGATTTGCTTAGTTTAGGGGTGGCAATCCTGCTCGCCGTTCGCAAGCCGGCTCGTGTTCAGCTCGAAATGAGCTCGCAATCGAATCATTCGTTTAGTAAACGAGGCGAACACAAGCCGAATTTTTCAGCTTATTTAATAAACGAGCCGAACACGAGCTGAGATAGTGTTCGGCTTAATAAAAACTCGAATACATATATTTTATATTTATATAATTTATTTAATATATATATAAATAATTATATATAATATATATTTTTATTATTTAATTTTTAGTAAAATAAAAATATAAAAACGAGCTTAATTATAAAAAAACTCATTTATATATAAAATTCCAACCATTATATCCAAATCTAATGAATAAAATTTTATAAATTTATTTTTTACATATATCCAATATAATTTTTTTAATTTATTATCCGTTGGCTAGCTTGCGGGTAAGTTCGTATTCAGTTCCTTAATAACAAACCGTTACACGAGCTGAATTTTTTGGCTTAATACTTTAACGAGCTGACTCGTGTTCGACTCGTTTATTAAACAAGCCCAACACGAGCCAGCTCCATCTCACTCGTGTTCGGCGCGTTAACACCCCTAGCCTAGTTGGTTCTTCTTATTTTCTCTCTTTTAGGCCGATTCGAATCAAGCACTGATTCTGCGGACAGTGATTACGTGAAAATATAAGTTAATTCTATAATTTTTTTCTCTTAATAAACCGGACAAAAAATCACTACGTTCTACAGTCAAAAAGGCCATCTGAATCACGCAATAAACTGCTCTCACCTGCCGGCTGTTATTTGAATCAGCCTTAGCAGCAACTCTTAAACGCTGGTCCAAAAAGGAGCATTACCACGAAACTACACTGAAACAAAGTCACTTTGTAGATTGGGAAGGCCACAGAAGGCTAAAGTTTATTGCCGACCTTTACAGGCATGACTGATGCTTTTTTACAGAATCAAGTGCATGCGCACATTCCCCGTTGAAATTAAACAAGAAATCAACAACCTCGCAATTAAATAGAATCATAAGAAAGAACACGCAATACATGGAACACATGGGACTTTTTCTGTGCCTGGAAAAGGCAAATTGAGGGGAAAAATGCAGTGGTGATAAATATAAGCGCGTTTCGGCAATGGTCCCTGTACTTATTAAGCCTTTAAAGAACAAAATAATGCCCTCGCATTTATGGGTTCAAAGCTGTGCTTCCTTCACTCAGATTGCGCTGAAGAGGAATTAAAGACATTTTAGTATCTTCCAGCACTGCAATATTTGCCCATGGAGACGCTCTGCCAGTGACATTGAAACACATAACAGAGAATTAGACAAACAATGGCAAAATACAGGACTAACCTGATTATTTTTTTCACTGGTATTACGCTACAATCGTGGCAAACAGTTAATTGATCATCGTAAATGATGTCACAGTCAGATAAGTTTAGCTTCATGTCAGGCTAGACCTACTCCCATTTGCTTGCAAATAAAGTGGAAAGACTGATGAGAATGGCAAATTTAGTGGATTCGATGTAATTCATATGTCATCCGCGCCCCACACACCCCCTTCAAACTGACAGATTCAATGTGCCATTCTGCTTCTTTGGACATAGATATCTGAAAATATACTATTGTTGATTCACATGTGATACAACAACAACCTGTTTCTCTTTTTCACGAATTAATAGCAACTCTTGGAAGTTTTGAACTGCAAATGAAAGCTTACATGCTGATTAGGCATCCAGAACCATCGATCTAGCAGTTGAAACACCAAGATTAATGTCATTTGCTTGATCTGCAAAACGTCGAGAACCAAACAAAATACCGTCTTTATCGACTAACTGGAAGACGAAGGAATAATTGGATGTCTCAAGTGCAGATAAAATTATTCTTACGTGATGGTGTTTTCAGGACAAAGAAACATGCCCCAATTGCTATATAACAAAGTAGAAGATTAAGTCCCTTCAAGTAATGCGAAGTCCCATCCTGCAGAACATAATACATAACGAGACGTTAAATCACATGGCCAGTGCCTTGGTCTGAAATTTGACTCAAGTTCACTTTAAACTGAAAAAAAAAAAAAAAAAAAAAAAAAAAAAAAAAAAAAAAGAGAAGAAAACCCAATAGTTAAGCTATTCAACATAAGTACCTCACTAGAAATGAGGAATCAAATTACCTGCAGAGAGAAGGCTGTCACTAATATTGCTAGGATGAGTGAACCAGTCTCCAATAATTTGAAATCCAAATCCATTTGAATTCCCATTATCCATGCCACAGTGACACTTAATGGAACCTAAATTAAACAATTTTACTAAATAAAGTCATTCCCTCCTACAAGAGGAGATAAAATGTTGCTCTGGAGGTTAATTAAATGCTCACCACAAACATGGAAATCTGAGTTGCTGAACCCAAGGAGACTCCAAGAGTAATGTCCTGTATCATATCCATAAGTAGGTGATGTGAATTTACTATTTTATCTATTGAACCATGCAGAAATAACCCTGATAGCTGATCTTAGCATGTTACTGACCAGCTTATTCTTAAATGCAAATATGATGGCACCAGCATGTTCCGCTGCATTTCCGACAATTGGTAGCAGGATAATACTAATAAAGCTCACAGATATTCCCCAAGATTCTGAAGCTGCCTACAGAGATAGACACATCATGGTTACGATGACGTATTACCAAAAGCAGAGAACTAAAG
Organism: Ananas comosus; assembly: GCF_001540865.1. Taxonomy (NCBI): domain Eukaryota; kingdom Viridiplantae; phylum Streptophyta; class Magnoliopsida; order Poales; family Bromeliaceae; genus Ananas; species Ananas comosus. Next base: position 63,045 of record NC_033643.1, on the reverse strand, counting down.
GGTTTAAAAATGATATCAACAGACTTAATGGATACGGAGACAGTGATAAGGACCGCAGAAGCTCTACAAAATAAAAAAATTAAAATTTATCTCATCTATAAGATTCAGTGACTCTCCATGCATTTGGTACTCCTACTAGAGTAGGAAGGTGATAAAAGCTTCAAACCATCAACCACATTTCACACTTACAAGGTCCTAGTGCATATTCTTATACAGGTTGTAGGTTTTCTTTGTTACACTAATATGCACCGTTTGCTAGACCTAGATGCTTGACTGTGCTATCCTTGTAAACATACGGTACATATGACGTCCTCTTCACAGTAGAACTCCAGAACATAATTACCGACTCCTTTATATTCCTTTTAATCCAAAAATCCATTTCAAAGGATTGGTATCCATAACGTCCATTTGTCCCACATGAGACACTACTTTTGTTATGGGCCCAATCTGTAAAAGAAAATAAGCCATGTGTGCCATATGGTAAGAATTAAATATGAATACTTGTCTACGATCTTTTCGTGCATCTTTGCTGTCTGTTATATCTCTGCTGAATATTAAGATAATATATATGCAACCCTTCAGTTAGAATGAATTGCAGTTGCAAATTTAAGATTCAATGCAACCGCCAGAATTCAGGAATAACCAGAAAGAAGAAGTGCAATGAACAAACAATACCTCGATGGTCCCAACAACATACTCTGACAGTACTGCAATCACAACCGTCATGCCAGCTAACCAAGCCAATGCGCTTGGGAATCCAATGACAGCCTCATCTTCGGAGATCACATCATCATTGTCATCATCTCCCTGTTGAGTGCTAGCCATGTTAATGTTCTGTTTCTTTAGTAATCAAAGCCACCAGATGTAACAAGTATCTTCTTTTCTTCTTTGTGAAATTGATAGGAGATAGATGTAACAACTATCAAGGGTGAAGAGTTAGCTTAGTAACTATTCTCGAATAAGGGAGCTTTTGATAGGTAGCAAACAATGGTAACGAAGGGAGATAGGTTTGGCAAGTCACCTCTTGCGATTCAAAGAGTTGGCGATGGGTCTTCAGTTGGAAGAAAAGATAAGCCGCATATGCAAGAAGCATAACAATGCTGCATGCTCTCGACAACTCTAATGTCGGAACGGTGGCACCTACATGCTCGCCAGAGTTCAAGGCATACCTGAACAACAGTGGCAGCAAGTGGCATAGAGCACCCAGTAGTAGAAGCCCAGTGTTCACATCAGCTTGCTTCTGTAGAACAAAAATGGATACAAGTTAAGGCATCAAGTAGACAAGTAATTGATATATGAGAGTGAACCTAAGAAGAACTTAATTTTATGCAACTTACTCGATCATATAATTGCTCTTTACCGAGGTTAGCAAGTCCCCCACACAAAAGGGAACTTCCAAGAACAAGCAGCAAGTTAGACAAGATGGATCCCACTAGAGAGCACTTCACCACATCAATTTTCCCCTGATGCAATGCGAACATAGCTATTATCATCTCTGTGGCATTTCCACATGTTGCATTTAGAAGCCCTCCAACTGAAGCAGAAGCAGCATCAATCATCACATTAGAATATTAAGAAATAACTCATAGGAAAGTCTAGTTAATAATACTGAATGACCAAAATTTGAATTGCATTCGTCTAGAGCATACCAGTCGGACCAGTATAGTATGCGATCTGCCTGCAATGCCAAATAAAATGAAGTAAGAAAAGGGAGGTTATTCAATTTAATAGACCGATAAAAAGGAAGATAAAAAATCCAAGAGGGTGTGGTCCCAAGGTTTCTTTGGGTTCTAGTGAACTGGTAATAAGGTACTGCTGTAAATCAATTTAGGCCTAGCATATCCAATTTAAAAAGGATCAAAAGGATCAAAGATGAAACCAGGAACATGCAAACCACCCACCCNACACAAAAGAAACCAAAAACAATAATTTTTTCTTCTTTTGAAAAGTAAAGAAATGCAAATTTGAAAGATGTTGAGAAAAATATGGAAATGACAGAACTTTTTGACCGGAAAACTTATAGAATGCAACATTGTAAAGTGTTTAAGTATCCACTAACCAGCAGGTTATGCTATTTGCAAGTACTTTTGTTTCCAATTTGTTTTTGTTGGTCATGTCTTCTTTTGTATAGGGCATAAAAATATTTGTTTGGCCCATGAGATTTTTTGAACTAATATGCAAAAGAGACATGAATATGAAAGTTGGTTCATGACGCATTGGGTCTACCAAACTATTTAAAGTATGAATAAAAGGTTTTCATTGGACGGTGAAGTATATATGCTTGTGTTTCATGCATGCATGCATGAAACACATGCTGCCATGATTGTCAAAAAGCCTATATATAGACTAATTAAGGAAAGTTGACAATTGAAGTTGCAAATTTCAATTGTGCAACTGCATACATGGCTATAAAAGGCTTCCAACTCCACATATAAATGCAAGAAGAAGCATAAACAACGAGTGAATTAGTGAGGTATTAAGAGAAGGCTGGAAACTTAATTAGTAGCTTGTTGAGTTTCTCTCCTTTTTTTTTGTAACAAAAGAAGGGTGGTAGTAACCATAAGACTCTTGTATAAGATTGAGAGAAACATAAAGGTGTGGGCTTGTGTTTTCGTTTTCTTCATATAAAGGATACATCTCTCTCGCTCTTCCCGTGGACGTAGGTCACTTACCGAACCACGTAAATCGTTGTCTCTTCTGTTGTATATTTCTTTTTTTTTTTTTGAGTAAACAGAGATATACCTATTTTCTGTTGTGTATTTCTTATCTATTATTTTTTGTTATTTCTTTGTTCGTGTATTTTTGTTGATAGCACATGCAAAACATAGTCCTAAGTCCCAACAGTTTTACCGAATGCATGCTGTGAAAGAGAAGGCTCAGATGGTTGGACGAGAGCGGAGAACTTACTCTGTGAGAAAACTGACACGCTCAGCAAGTGGGGTGAGGCCAAGCAAGCTCAGAACAAACAGCCAGGCCTGTTTCAGAAATTATATGTATTAATTACAGAAGAAGAAGAAAACAGCATAAGATAGAAACACCCAGGAACGGCAGATTTATCAGAAACTAAATCTCAGGCGAGGACAAAATACAGAGTGCAAACTTATAACAAGTGCATAATATTAGAGGAAAAAAGAACGCGGAAAGGAAAAGGGAAAGATGGGAGGGCATAGAAGAAGAATGAATAGACTCACGCGACCGAAGTGGAAATAGTGAGCGAAAATGGCAAGGGGTACGGCGGGGAAGAGCACGAAAAGCTTAGTCCCCAGGAAGATCTCCTGCAGATTGGTGAGGAAACTGCGGAGGAGGCCCCACCGCACCTTGGACACCAGCGACAGATCCGACTTCTTCCGCAGCGACGACGACGACATGTTGTGGGCGGTGCGACCGTGACCGTGACCGTGACCGTGACCGTGACCGTGGCGCATCTCCTCCTTGCTCAGCCCGACGCCGCCGCCACCGTTTCCAGCCTTGAGCTGGTGGATGTGGTTGCCTGCCTCGAGGCTCCTCGCTGCCTCATGCGCCGCCGAAGCCATCAGGACTTGCTGGCGCCGAGAAAAAATAGATTAAAGATACGGCAGCCAAGACGTCTGCTTCCACTCGATCTCCTCTTGCTATGCAACTTCTCCCGCCCTCGCTAGCCCTGCCCTTCCCGTAAGTACTCCGTACACACCCCAACACCACCACTCTCGCTCTCTCTCGCGCGCGCGCGCGCAGTTCCCCCTTTTGATAAAGAAATCTGCCTCCTAATCCTCCTATGCCTTATCGTTCGCTGAGAACTGTCTAGTAGGGGTTGTATATATAAACGTGTTCTCCTGCAGCGCCGAAAGCCAGTAACTTGTGGCAGCGCAGCGCTGGGACGCTCGTCACGGTCCACGACAGACCACGGAGAAGCGAGAAGAGAGACGCCACGTGATCTCAGTGAGATATGTGGGTGGCATGGAGGGGTCGCACCGGGACGGCTACGTCCCATTATCAGTTAGCCGACGAAAAAGCGAAAGTTCCACGAAGGTTCACTTGTATTGGCCGTTCTCTACTTCGTCTTCTACTTACCAAGGAGGGGACGAGCCACAAAATTATTGCCAGCTCCCGTTGTATGCCTTCACTCGTGCACCGTATTTAATATTTTTACATTAAATTTTAATTTAATAATATAATTTTATTAAAAATTATAAATATATTAACTAGTCATCATGTTGTCCCCTAACATTTTTGGTGGAGTTCTTGTTTGATTTTTTTGTTTTTTTGTTAGAGATAGGAACCATATTATTCGTTTTGTTTATTTTTTTAAAATAAATTTAACTAAAAGTGTGAATCAATTAGAATTCGATTCTTGTTTGGTAATATTGAATGTGAGGGACGTGGTAGGTTGGCTTGGCTCGTGTCACTTGTGTTAGCGCTTAAGACTGGAAGTGCATATCTTCCTCTTTTTTTTTTTTTGTCCCAACTTAATAAGCTATAAAACGCCACAGAAAGAGGAAGAAGCTTCGCGGAAGCTTCTTTGAGGGCCGCCTCCTCAACCGTCCCTATCGGCGTATCCATCTCCAGAAAACTAAAATCGTCCAAAGCTTTCACGCTGCCTGCTTAAGCAGCCGGACTATACCAATTCAATTAACGCTGCTTGTCCGCTTGGCATGACAGAGTGGGTGGGCCACGCGTCTAGGGCTGGCAAATGAGCGAGCCCGCTCGCATTCGACTCGATATTTGGCTCGCTCGAACTCGACTCGAAATTAAATGAGCCGAGCTTGAACAAAAAAAAAAAAAAAGCTCGAAATTCATTTCAAGCCGAGCTTGAGTTTTACTCGGCTCGATCGAGTTAGGCTCGAAAAGCTCGAATATATATATATAGTAGAGCTACTATGTTATCGAAAATATAGAGGATCTGATGCTTCCGATTTTTTGATTCTTAGATCAACCCCTTTAATCATTTCTTATCTTTGGATTAATACTATTATTATCTTGTAGGGACCACTTAACCCTAAGAGTATTATTTAATCCTAGTGGGACCGCAATCATCCCAACTGTACAATTCTTAATCAAAGAGTCAAAAATTCGGAAGCATTAAATCCTCCATATTTCCGATAGCAAATTTGGAAGCATCAAATCCTCCATATTTCCGATAGTATAGTAGTTCTACACTATATATATATATAGAGTGAGGCTACTATGCTATCGGAAGCACGAAACTTTTCGTGCTTCCAGCTTGTTTTCGATCTTGTGACTTTCGAATCGTCGATCGGCTCCGTTAAACTTGATCTAGAGTATTTGAAGTACCTAGAAAATAAATTTTATGATTTTACGATATTATTTGCTTAGTGAACGAAGGGGCTCAAAATCAAAATCAAAGATATTGATCTTGTTTTATATAGTATAAAGAATTTTCTATCAAAATTTCACGTGATTTGGATATTTCTACACCGTTAAACTTGCAAACGGTTCACTACGGCCATTGAAATTTGTTGATTTTGAGTCCATTCGATCACTAGGCAAATGATATCGAAAAATAATAAAATTTATTTTCTAGGTACTTCAAATACGTCTAGATCAAGTTTAACGGAGCGATCGACAATTCGAAAGTCGAAAGATCGAAAACGAGCTGGAAGCACGGAAGCTCCGTGCTTCCGTAGCATGTAGCCTCACTATATATTATATCATATATATATATATATATATATATTATATATATATATATTATATATATATATATACTATATTATATATATATTTAATTATATAGTGAGTAATAATCTAAATTTAATTAAAATTAGGCAATGTTGTCGGTCCATAAAAACAAACCAATAGACAAATAAAAGAGCAAAATTTTACTAAATTTATACGACACTGAACCATTGAACCTCCCGAAGACTGAACCGGTTATCCCATTCTCTGTCTCTTTTTCTATTTATCTCTACATATAACTTTTAAATCTCGAGACACTTTCTTTCTTTCTTTCCCTTCTTCATATTTACTTTGCTATTAATTGTATGCTTGAAAAAATATACAGAATATTTTTAAAGTAAAAAAATTATTATTTGTATAAAATTTTAATTTTAGTTACATATAATTGAATAGTTTAATCTAATATTTATCTATATAATTTATTTATTTTTGACCGTATAAATGAAAATGAATAATATGGAGATTGAAGACAGAAGAGAAGACATGTGAGGCTGAAAATATTAGATATTCAACTCATAAATTATTTTTCTTCATATTATAATACCATATTTCATATAATTATTTTGCAATTTGAACTATTAGACATATTTTTGTATCAAATTATAGATTATATTTTATACAAATTAAACTATTGATCGTATGATGATGTTGAGAATTTCAAGCGGCTCATTTAGGGCTCGAGCTCGCTCGACTAGAAATTTGGCTCGCTCGAGCTCGGCTTGAATTAATTTCAAACCAAGCTTGAGCTTAAATTTAGGCTCGAAATTAATTTCAAGCCGAATTTGAGCCGAGATAAGTTTGCTCGAGGTCGGCTCGTTTCCACCCCTACGCGCGTCTACCGATGACATGCCTGCTTGTTCGTCTACGTGCGTTTGCTTGTCCCAGACCAAATGATTTTATAGTGAAAACCAAACTCTTTGGTGAGGTACGAAATTATGGCAACTATGGGTCATTTTGCTTTCCATCCAACTTATTGCCATTCCTTCAGCACTAAATTTGTTAAAGCATATGTTATTCTATGCTCGGGGTGATAGGGCCGTCCGCCAATAATTCCCGTTAGTATTGATTTCAGTGAGTGGTGGAACTCGGCCCGGACTTAAACAAGGCCCGGCCTGATGGGCATGGTATCCGCCGGATTTTGAATATCAAAATTATCAAAATTATAACTTTAAGTCTGAGCTGGGTGTAAAATTTTTAATAAGTACGATAGATATATATATATATATATATATATATATATATATATATATAGGCCATGGCTACTATACTATTATGAGTATTGGAGCTCTCG